>NW_025966473.1:0-6294 GCF_021869965.1 Rhincodon typus
CAGGCTCAAAGGGAAAGGGTGTAATCACACACAGCGATACTGATAGGTGACTTAATTGTGAGGGGGACAGGCAGGAGATTCTGTGGCTACAGAAAAGACACCAGGATGGTGAGTTGCCTCCCAGATCCTAGGGTTAAGGATGTCTCTGAGCGGTTGTAGGGGGAGGGTAAACAGCCAGAGATCATTGTGCACATCGGTATAAATGACATAGGGAGACAAAGGGATGGAGTCCTGCAGAACGAGTATACAGAGTTAGATAAGAAGTTAAAAAGCAGGACCTCAAGTGATCTCTGGATTACTCCCAGTGCCACACGCCAATGAGGATAGAAATAGAAAGATAGGCCAGATGAATGTGTGGCTGAGGAGCTGGTGTAGGGGGCAGGGTTTTCAGTTCTCGGATCATTGGGAACTCTTCAGGGGTAGAGGTGACCTGTACAAGAGGGATGAGTTGCACTTGAACTGAAGGGGGTCCAATATCCTTGCGGGGAGATTTGCTAGTGTTACCTGGGAGAGTTTAAACTAGTTTGGCGGGGACTGGGGGGGTGGGACTCTGAAAAAGAGAGGGGCCATCGAGAAGCCAGGAGAAAATACATCAGCCATCAAGTGCAAGTTTACTATTCAGGATAGCCAGGGGCACAGTAAAAGGAGAGAAAAGACTGATGGTCTAAAGTGCATTTATTTCAACTCATGAGGCCTGGCTGGTAAGGCAGATGAGTTCAGAGCATGGATTGGCTCTGGGGACTGGGATATTATAGCCATAACAGAAACATGGCTGAGAGAAGGGCAGGACTGGCAGCTCAGTGTTCCAGGATACAGAAGCTACAGGCGTGACAGAAGTACAAGGAAGTGAGGAGGGGCATTTGCTGTTTTGATAAGGGAGCACATAACAACAGTGCTTAGAGAGGATATTCGTCTGTGTGTGGAGCCATAGGAAATGGAGATTTTTAATAAATATTTCTCCTGAGTGTTTACTGAGGAACGAAGCATGGATGCTAAGAAAATAAGGGAAACAAGTGGGAATGTTTTGGACCACATACACATTACCAGACGGGAAGTGTTTGCAGCCTTAAAGCTCATTAAGGTGGATAAATCCCCTGGGCCTGATCAAGTCCATCTTCGGACGTTGTGGGAGGCTGGGAAGAAATTGCAGAGGGCCTTGCAGAGATCTTTGCTTCATCTTTAGTCACTGGTGAAGTTCCAGAACACTAGAGGGTGGCTAATGTTGTTCCATTGTTTAAGTTAGGTAGCAAAGACAAGCCGGGGAACTACAGGCCAGTGAGCCTGACGTCAGTGGTAGGCAAGTTATTGGAGAGGATACTGAGGGAAAGGATCAACCAACATTTGGATAGTCAGGGTCTGATTAGGGATAGTCAGCATGGATTTGTACGCGGGAAGTCACGTCTGACAAATCTTGTAGAGTTTTTCGAAGAGGTAACCAAGAGGATAGATAAGGGGAAGGCAATGAATCTTGTCTATATGGATTTTAGTAAGGCCTTTGACAAGGTTCCGCACAGCAGGCTAGTCATGAAGGTCAGGTCACATAGGATCAAGGGAGAGCTATCTAATTGGATTCAAAATTTGCTCAATGGTAGGAAGCAGAGGGTGATGGTTGAAAGAGATAGTGGGAACTGTCAATGCTGGAGAATCTGAGATAACAAGGTGTAGAGCTGGATGAACACAGCAGGCCAAGCAGCATCAGAGCAGCAGGAAAGCTGACATTTTGGGTCTAGACCCTTCTTCAGAAATAAAGGTTGAAGGTTGTTTCTCGGACTGGAGGACTGTGACCAGTGGTGTGCCGTAGGGGTCGGTGCTGGGACCTTTGTTATTAGTTATTTACATAAATAATCTGGATGTGAATGTACATGGCATGAATAATAAATTTGTGGTTGATACATTATTAAGAAGTATTGTTGATAGCAAAGAAGGTTACCTAAAATTACAGAGGGATCTTGATCAGATGGGGAAGTGGGCTGAGGATTGGCAAATGCAATTCAATACAGATAAGGGTGAGGTGTTGCACTTTGGAAAAATAAACCAAGGTAGGACTTATACAGTAAATGGTAAGGTCCTGAGGAGTGTTGTGGAATAGAGGGACCTAGGAATACAAGTACATAGTTCACAGGTGGACAGGGTGGTGAAGAAGGCATTTAGCATGCTGGCCTTCATCGGTCGAGGTGTTGAGTATAGGAGTTGGGACGTTATGTTACAGCTGTATAAGTCGTTGTTGAGGCCGCACTTGGAGTATTGTGTACAGTTTTGGTCACTCTGTTATAGGAAAGAAGTAGTTAAACTGGAAAGTGTGCAAAGAAGATTTACAAGGATGTTGCCAGGACTAATAGGCCTGATTTATAGGGAAAGGTTGGCCAGAAATGGACCTTATTCCTATATATATATTTATTTATAACGTAGAAGAATGAGGGGTGACCTTATTGAGGTGTATAAAATCATGAGGGGCATAGATCAGATAAATGCATATACTCTTTTTCACAGGGATGGGGAATTGAAAACTTGAGGCCGTAGGTTTAAGGTGAGAGGGGAAAGATTTAAGAAGGACCTGATGGGCAAATTCTTCACACAGAGAGTGGTGCGTACATGGAATGGATTGCCTGAGAAAGTGGCTGAGGCAGGTACAATAGAAACATTTAAAAACATTTGGATAGGTACATGGATGGGAAAAGTTTAGAGGGATACGGACCAAATGCAGACAATTGGAACTAGCTGAGTTTTCAGCATGGACCAGTTTGGGCCAAAGGGCCTGTTTCCATGTTGTATTACTCTATGACTCTCCACAGAATTTGACAGCTATCTCTTTGTTTTTTAAAGGAAAAGATATGCAGCTCTGGGTGTTCCAATTATTTTATTGGGAGACCAAATAATATGAAATTAACTGGGATATATATACACATATATATAATGCAGACATGGAGGACATTACTGCTTCGCAACAGCCTGGTATGAATTATTCAGAAAGCAGCAAAGTCTCAATGATGGGATAAGTTTACCGGAAGAGCAACTGGATGGGAAGCAAGTCCAGAAATATATTTCACACTGCGGCTGACCAGGAACAGGATTGAGATAAACGACCATCACATTCCAAACAAGGGTGTTCGAAATAGAGACATCTGTCCCATGTCTCTGGGGTAGAATTTTGCTGTGAGTGGACTTTACTGATCACACATCGAATATCAGATGGGTACATAACAGAGGGCTGACATTCTACCTCTGACTAATTCCGACTTGGCTTTCTCTACTTCCCTCTGACAGGAAGGTCACAGAATTATGGAATTAATACAGCGCAGAAGGCGGCCATTTGGCCCATTATCTCTGCACCAGCTGGATTATCTCATCTGGCTCTATTACTCAGTGCCAATTTCCTGCATTTTCTCCATATCCCTGCCCATTATTGCTATTCAAAAAACTTTCCAATACCCTCTTGAAAGCGTCAATTGAACCAGCTACTGCCAAATTTCCAGACAGTACATTCCAGACCTTAACTAGGGGGAGGTGATGGTCTAGTGGTATTATCACTGGACTGTTAATCCAGAAACCCAGATAGTATTCAAATCCTGCCACGGCAGATGGGGAAATTTGAATTCAATAAAATATCTGGAATTAGGAGTCCTAATGATGACCGTGAATCCATTGTCGATTGTCGAAAAATCTCATCTGGTTCACTAATGTCCTTTAGGGAAGGAAACTGCCATCCTTACCTGGTCTGGCCTACATGTGACTCCAGACCCACAGCAATGTGGCTGACTCTTAACTGCCCTCTGGGTAATTAGGGATGGGCAATAAATGCTGGCCTACCCACCAACGCTCTTATCCTGGGAATACATTTTTTAAAAGCTACTCGCTATGTGAAACAAAAATGGCCTTTCTCACACCACTCTTGCCTCATCTGCACACCACTTTAACTCCATGCCTCGAGGTGTGAAGACAACAGATTGATGCAGGCCAATACAGTTAGTTGGTGTAATCACAGAGACTTGGAAATATTGCATTCTGTGATGCCTCTTGCACTGAAACACCCAATGTCTCCCCAAGTACACAGCCTGTATTGCTGACAGTGAGGAAGGAAACTGAAGATTGCAGGAAGATGCCATATAATAGACTGGTCACCTGATCATGAAGTGGCAAATATAATTCAAGCAGGAGCTATGTGAATTGGTGAATTTTGGGAGGGCAAACAAGAGAAGGAGACACATGATAAAAGATTTTTATGTAAGTAGGGGAAGAGAAATATCCAGTTACCTGCCACTTTAACACACCACCCTGTTCCTTGGCCAACATCTCTGTCTCTGGCTTGCTGCAGTGTTCCAATGAAGCTCAGTGCAAACTGAAAGAACAACACTTCATTTTCCACTTGGGGACCCTGCAGCCCTCCGGGCTCAATATCAAGTTCAACAATTTTAGGGCTTGAGCTCTCCCATGTCCTTACCCTAACCCCCATACATCAGGCCTTGTTATCACATGGTCTGCTATTACACACCACCCAATTTCAGCCACTAATAGTCCCCATTAAAGCCAGAAGATTATCCATGCCTTTGTCTGTCCAACTGTTCTTCTCTCTCTTTGGGGTCTATCCCCGTCTATCGTTTACTCCCTAATCCCTCCCGTCTTCCTGTCTTCTGTGTATAAACCAACATTTTCCTAGTTACCATCAGTTCTGAGGAAGGGTCACTCGACCCGAAACATTAACTGTGATTTCTCTCCACAGATGTTGCCAGACATGCTGAGCTTTTCCAGCGAATTCTGTTTTTGTCTCTGATTTACAGCATCTGCAGTTCTTCCGGTTTTTAATAAAATTATCTTGGTACGCATGTCCACAGGTCCCTGAAAGTAAGAGGACAGGTGGAACAGGTGGCTAAGGAGCTTTCTGGAATATGTCTCTTTATTAGTCAAGAGGAGGTCACGCTTGTAAAACATAAGTTTAGGAACACTGTGTACTCATCACTGGAGGGTTGCAATTGCACTAGTGAAGAGGCAGAGGAGGTTTACAAGGATGTGCAGGAATGGAGAATTTTCACTGTGAAGAAGGATGGGATACACTGGGTTGTTTTCTTTGGAATGGAAGAGGTGAAAGCAGACTTAATTGTGACGGAATAAATCATGAAGGGCCAAAGTAGAGAGAATAGAAAGGGTCTATTCCCCCTGAAGAGAGAGGTCAATAATCAGGAGTATAGGTGTAAAATATTTGGTAGAAAGTTAAAGAGGGGAGTTGAGGAGAAATATTTTCATTTGGGGGTAATGGGGATCTGGAAATCACAATTTGAAAGAATACTAGAAGCAGAAACACATTGTATTTGATAAACACTTGACTATGAAATGCTGTAACTACAGGGCTACGCAACAAGGGTTTAGACTTGATCGTCTTGATTGGACAGCACAGAGACGACGGGCTAAATAGCCTCCTCATGTACCAAAATTGTTTTGTTTACTGAGTCCTAGCTCTTTCTTGAGGTTGCTGTTAGAAATAATCTCCCATTACACTGTCCTTCTCAGTATCTGTTACATTTTTGCTGAAGAGGACTATATCACATGTGTAACAGCAAAGATTGAATCTCCTGAGTCTAATGGTACTATTGTGTGAAGATGACAACATGGTGTCTGGGGTATGCCAATCATCACTGAAGGCTCCTTACAGTTAAAGGAGAGTTTGACTACCCTTATACCCAACACCGCTAGCTTTTAATAAGGAAATACATGGAATTGTTTACTGACTAAAATAGCATGGAAGATTCTGTGCATTCTTGCTCTTTTGCCAAAATTAGCTATAATTCTATTATAGCAGAGAAATGATCTCCTTGAACTAAAATAAATCTCTTCCGGAAATAAAAGCAGGCTGCCTTGAAATATTCAACAGGTTATGTGCAATGCAATGAACCTACAATCTAAACAGAAGCAGGCCGGTGTCTAAAGTGCCTGGAACAGATCTATGCTGTCACAATATTGTATGTTACAGGAAATAAAGATGTAGTTAGGTTCTGGCTCTGATAATCAACAACAGAAAATAGATATATAGCCTGTGATGAAGGGTTATTTATTTACCTGCAGCATCCAGTTACATAAGGCTCTGCGAGTAGTTACAAGTAAAGCAGAGAGGTGTGGGTCAGTCTTGTAAAAATCAGACCAAGACCAGAAAATTCTCTCTGGTCACAATCAGCTACGCGTCTGTGTGATCAGAGATCTCTTTTCGCCAGAGATAGTAGTAACTGCCGATGCTGGAGAATCTAAGATAACAAGGTGTAGAGCTGGATGAACACAGCAGGCCAAGCAGCATCACAGGAGCAGGAA
>NW_025966473.1:26294-42745 GCF_021869965.1 Rhincodon typus
GGTCAATGGTTTTTTTGGGCTGTTGGAGGCAGCTGGTGCTCTCGAGGACGGAGGTGGTGGGGAAGGATGGGTCTGGGGAAGGTCTCTGTTTCATCCCTTAATGAGGCACCGACGACCTTTGATCGCAGAGTCTGCCCCATGCCAGCTAACCTGCTGCCTGGACAGCGTTGCCTACTGGGAGCTCCACGTGGTGACAGACCTGATCGTATCTAGCTTTATCTTTGGAGAGGGGAGGGGTGGGATGATGAGATCCTTCAATGACCTTAACTGTCCACCAGATAATCTCAGCTCCCAACACAGACTTCCATTGAAAGATGGAAAATAGGAGCAGGAGGAGGACATTCAGCCTTTTGAGTCTGCTCCACTTTTCAATAAAATCATGTCTGATCATCTAACACAGTTGCCTGTTCCTGCTTTCTCCTCATAGCCTTTAGCCTCAAGAATTATACCAACTCCTTCTTAAAATCATTCAATATTTTGCCTTCAGCTGCTTTCGTTGACAGAGAATTTCACAAGCTCACCACTTTCTGGGTGAAGATCTTCCTCTTCATCTCAGTTCTAATGGCCTACCCTATGTCCTTAGACTGTGACCCCTGGTTCTGACAGCCCCACCACTGGGAACATCCTTACCACGTTTCTCAATGATGGATGCTGACCCCCTGCTACACTGTTAAGATACAGAACTGAACATCTGTACTTGATGTGGAGGCCTTGCAATCCACACTGTAAGTTGTATCGTGCAGCTTGATTAGGAAAGGTTAGAGTGTAGGAATTCTGTTCATTATGAGGAAATACCAATTCAACAAAAGATTGAAATTTTGGTGGCTAGTTCAATAGGAAAACAGGTTGGAGCAACATGAGGGGCCTATAAAACTCTGAAAAGGACAGAGCAAATAGAAAGATATTCCTTCTGAGGAGAGTAGCTGACAGTTCTAGAATGAGATCCTAGTCATGTAAAATTAAACAGAAGAGATTTCAGAGGAAAAAAGATAACTCAACAGACAGAGAATTGTGAGACTGTGTGCTTCATTTCTGGGGTTAGATGTTGAGGCAGAAATTGTGTCAACATTTGACAGTAGATGTGACAAATGGATGGCATGAGTGTTTTCTATGAATGGAAAGTCTAGAATGAGAGTTCACAGTCTCAAGTTCAGAGAAAGGGCCAATTTAGTCAATGCTGAGAAAAACGTTTTCACTCAGAGGGTTACAAACCTTTGAAATTGTCAACCACAGAGGGTATTGGATGTGCTATCGTTCAATTGATATTCAAGACTGAGATCAATAGATAGTCAAGGGATGGGAGATATTGTTGAAAAGTGGAGTGAGGGCTAGAATCCTTAAAGAGAAAAGCCAGTTAAAACAATACAGTACTTGGAAATAAACATTCTAATCATACAGGAGAGGTGCTTTGAGGTGTACAGGACTGGTCAGCTAGAATACATCATTCATATGTGTTTCTGGCTTTCTTTTCTTGATAAGCCATGGTTGTTATGAATGGTAGAGCAGGCTCGATGGGCTGAATGGCCTACTCCTGCTCCTGTTTCTTATGCTCTGATAGTCCGATGAAGAACAAGCATTGGAAAATATTTTGAAGAATGTGGCTAAATGTGATTACAACTATTTGCTGTGGGTGGATAGCAAATACCAGCATGGTCTGTGTGGGCCGGGTGGCTTGTTCCTTTACAAACCATAAGAACTGTGGATGCTGTAAATCAGGGACAAAAACAAAAGTTGCTGGAAAGCCTCAGCAGGTCTGGCAGCGTCTGTGAAAAATAAATCAGAGTTAGCATTTCGGGTCCGGTGACCCTTCCCCGAACGAAACGTTAACTCTGATTTTTTCTTCACAGATGTTGCCGGACCTGCTCAGCTTTTCCAGAAACTTCTGTTTTTGTGGCTTGTTCCTTTACTTTGTTAAACTTTTATCTATGATTCCCTGTTTGGAGTTGGTGGGGATATTGAAGAAGACATATATTTTGATGCCAGTTTTTGTTGAACTCAAGCTGATATGAAGTCACCACAGTTTTAAAAAGCACTAAGTTACCATAACAACCAGCTCCTAGAAAGTTCCGCTCCAAGAGATCCAAGCCACTCCCAGATTGGTTATAGTACGTACAAATTAGCCCGGTCATACATCATCCTCCAATCTCCTGTCAACCACAATAACTGAACAAGGCTTTTCCTGTGGGTTGATATTTACCGGGTGGAATGAAAATGGTTGAAATTTGCAAAATAAAGAGCTTTGAGGCAGCAGGAAGATCCAGATTACACAGTGAACCAGAACCATTTTTATATCCATGTGTCAGGCAGATTCTATCAGCTTCATGTCTACCGCCAGCTCACAGAGTGTGGCGTATCTGTGTTATTCTGCACACACTGCTGACATTTACAACATAATTCATCATTCGCGATAACGAACGGCACGCGTGAAGTGAGGTGACAGGAGAATATGTCAGCTAATGCAAACTCATTTTGTTCACCTTTTAGACAGTAATCTTACACCACTTAGCTCATGATTCACTTACGCTGGTGATCATTTTCCCTCACATTATTTTCCCTTACAATGACATCGATGGGGTAGTTGGGATGGATGGTCATAAAGAAACGCAGGGTGTGTTTCAGGAAAAAAGACAAAAAAAATTGTTAGAAATTCCCCAAGAAGAGTACATGAAGTTGTAAGGGTATGTCATCATTCATGATACATCATGACATGTCCATGCAAGGAATGAAGGGATATGGACCAAGGGTAGGCAGAACAGACTAGTTTAATTTGGCATCATGTTTGGCACAACAGTGTGGGCCAAAGGGCCCGTTCCTGTGCCGTGCTGTTCTATGCTCGATGTTATCTGTCAAACTACTTACAAGGCCTGGGAGAAGCTGGGGGTCAGGTTGGTTCCAGTACTCTGTCACTGGAGAGGCTAGAAGACAAACTATGGCTTCCTATCCTTCAGTGATTTATCAATTCCATTGAGCTCAATGAACTTCACTGCAATGGCACTCCACAATCACCTCTCAACTGGGAGGAATACAAAATGGAAGATGATTGCGCTGCAATCTTCTACCTTAGTTACAGGGGGCAATATGATTGCCTCAATCTGAGCTTCCCAGCCTAAAACCACTTTCCATCCCTCTCATACCTCAGAATGACCAGCTGTGATGACATTTGAAGATATCGTCAGAGAAGATTAAGAGGTGACCTTGCTGAGGTGTTCAAAATTATGAATAATTTTGCCAGGGTAAAGAAGGATATTCTGCTTTAAGTAGTTCGTACGTCAGCAACTAGAGGTCACAATTTCAAGTTGTCAGCAAGAGAGTTAGGAGTGTGACAAAGAGAAACTTCTTTACTCAGAGAGTTGTTAGGGTTCAGAATGTGCTGCCTGAGATATTGCTGATGACAGGCTCTATTGGAGATTTTAAAAGAGAGAAGGATATATATTTAACTGATGAATTTGGAAGGCTATGAAGATAGGGCTAGAGATTGGGACTAGCTGGGAAGCTCTTTTGGGAGTTGGTACATACATGGTGGGTCGAATGGACTCCTCCTGTCATGTAAAAATATATGATTCTATGATTCCATATTGAACAGGCAGGCAATGGCCTAATGGTATTATTGCTAGATTATTAACCTAGAGGCCCAGGTAATGTTCTGGGGACCCGGGTTCATATCCTGCCATGGCACAATTAAAGGTCTAATCAATATCATGATGCCACTGTCGATTGTTGGAAAAACCCATCTGCCTCACTCATGTCCTTTAGGGAAGGAAACTGCCATCGTTACCTGGTCTGGCCTACATGTGCCTCCAGGCCCACAGCAATGTGGTTGACTGTTAACTGCCCACTGGGCAATTAGGGATGGGAAATAAATG
Source organism: Rhincodon typus (assembly GCF_021869965.1). Taxonomy (NCBI): domain Eukaryota; kingdom Metazoa; phylum Chordata; class Chondrichthyes; order Orectolobiformes; family Rhincodontidae; genus Rhincodon; species Rhincodon typus. The sequence continues at coordinate 30,158 of NW_025966473.1, forward strand.
CTAGCCTGGCCAGCGACATTCTCATCCCATGAATGAAAAGAAAGAATGGTTGAGCAGGCTCGAAGGGACAATGGCCTACTCCTGCTCCTATTTTTCTATGTAATGGTCCCTTGCATGGGCCCAGTGCCCCTGAAGGGGCTACTAATGAGGCTGAGACTGGAGCTGGAATAAAGCCAAGAGTTAAATTATTAATAGCGCTGTTTTGCTTGTCACCAGCTGAATGGCCTGATTGTTTGCTTGTTCAAGCAATATCCCTCAATGGCTAAGGTCCGGTGATCAATCAGCTCTGAGACTTATCGCGCAGGAACCAAACTCAGATTACACGTGAGTTGGCCCACAGTGAGTTGCAATTTACAAAACAAAGTGCAAATTGGTGGAGGCCCTTCAGTCCATCCATATAAATGTACAACTCCACCAACACAGTACCCAAGTGGCTCATCATCCTCAGGAAGAAGAAAATATGGCAGATATCAAGGAATCATAGGAGCGCTACAGCACAGAAGGTGGCCATTCAGTCCATTGTATCTGCTCTGTCTCGTCAAACAAACATCATTACCATGACATTCCCCTGACGAATAAAAATTCTCAACTCAGAACGAAGGGGCATTCCCCTTTACACTCCGTTTAGTTTTAAATTGTGCCTTCTGGTTTGTGATTCTCTGAGCAGTGGAACATTTTACTCATATCTACCCTGTCTATCCATTCAACGTTTCAATAAGGATAGCTCTCATCCTTGAAAGGCCTGGAGAATACAGGCCCAGTTTGCACAACCTTTCTCCACAGGACATTTCCGCCATTCCAGGAACAGATATCCTGACCTATGGTCTTGGAGAGCCAAATCACCAGCTCCTGTTGCTCTGTTCCCTCCTTGTTCTGAATTTCTGATCTGTCAATAATATCACACAGAGCCGTAGTCATTCCTGACACATAAGAAGATAGTTGCGGTTGTTGGAGGTCAACCATCTCAGCTCCAGGACATCTCTGCAGGAGTTCCTCAGGATAGTGTCCTAGGCCCAACCATCTTCAGCTGCTTCATCAATGACCTTCTCTCCATAATTCGGTCAGAATTGGGGATGTTCGCCAATGATTGCACAATGTTCAGCACCATTCGTGACTCCTCAGATACTGAAGTTTTCCATGTCTAAATGCAGAAAGGCCTCGACAATATCCAGTTATGCTGATAAACAACATGTAACATTTGTGCCGTACAAATGCCAGGCAATGACCAAATTCAGAGAGCATACTGAAAGGGCTTAATCATCACCCCACTGACATTCAGGTAAAGGTAAGGTCACCATAGTCTTCTCAAACCATAAGTCTGCTCTCTCATTAGAGAGACATCTGGTGGTGGTTTAACCTGAGGGTCACCATGCCTCAGGCGAGGGGTGAGGTTGAGAAGGAGAGTCGTTAATGGTAACCTCAGCTGGTGCAGGAATTGAACCCACCCTGTTGGTATCACTCCGCATTGCAGACCAACCAACTAAGCTAACCAGTACCCTCTGGGCATTGAATGGTATTTTATTCACTGAACCCCCATTATCAATATCCTGGTCATTACCGTTGACCAGAAACTGAACTGGACTAGCCGTGTAAATGCAAAGGCTGCAAGAGCAGCTCAGAGGCTGGGCATTCTGAAATGTGGTAGTCTGTACAGCGGAAGGCACAGCAGTTAATAATTAATGATGGGAAAGGGTGGAAATGAACAGAGTCACAACTATAGGGAGTTCAGGCTCTGAGATAGATGGTCTCAATAGCAAGCTTGCAGATGACACTAAGATTGGTGGAATTGCAGATAGTGAAGGGGACTGTCGGAGAATGCAGCAGAATATAGATAGATTGGAGAGTTGGGCGGAGAAATGGCAGATGGAGTTCAATCCAGGCAAATGCGAGGTGATGCATTTTGGAAGATCCAATTCAAAAGCGAACTATACAGTAAATGGAAAAGCCCCGGGGAAAATTGATGCACAGAGAGATCTGGGTGTTCAGGTCCATTGTACCCTGAAGGTGGCAACGCAGGTGGATAGAGTGGTCAAGAAGGCATACGGCATGCTTTCATTCATCGGACAGGGTATTGAGTACAAGAGTTGGCAGGTCATGTTACAGTTGTATAGGACTTTGGTTTGACCACATTTGGAATACTGCGTACAGTTCTGGTCGCCACATTACCAAAAGGATGTGGATGCTTTGGAGAGGGTGCAGAGGAGGTTCACCAGGATGTTGCCTGGTATGGAGGGCACTAGCTATGAAGAGAGGTTGAGTAGATTAGGATTATTTACATTAGAAAGATGGAGGTTAAGGAGGGACCTGATTGAGGTCTACAAACTCATGATAGGTATAGACAGGGTGGATAGCAAGAAGCTTTTTCCCAGAGTTGGGGACTCAATTACTAGGGGTCACGATTTCAAGGTGAGAGGGGAAAAGTTTAAGGGAGATATGCGTGGAAAGTTCTTTACACAGAGGGTGGTGGGTGCCTGGAACGCGTTGCCAGCGGAGGTCGTAGAGGCGGGCACGATGGCGTCATTTAAGATGTATCCAGACAGATACATGAATGGGCAGGGAGCAGAGGGATACAGATCCTTGGAAAATAGGCGACAGGTTTAGATAGAGGATCTGGATCAGCGCAGGCTTGGAGGGCCGAAGGGCCTGTTCCTGTGCTGTAATTTTCTTTGTTCTTTGTTCTTTGAGATTGGCAGAGGTGAGGCCCATTGTTCAATTTAAACATGGAAACAAGCATTTGAGAGACGGGGCAGTGAACAACAAGGTGAGCAAAGATGGGAGCGATGTGTGAGCAGACAATGGTGTTGGATATGGGCAGCATGGTTTGGAAATCTTTACAGAGTGTTCAGGGCAGCACAGTGACTCAGGGGTTAGCACTGCTGCCTCACAGCGCCAGGGACCTGGGTTCGGTTCCACCCTCAGGTGACTGTCTGTGTGGAGTTTGCACATTCTCCCCGTGTCTGCGTGGGTTTCCTCTGGTTTCCTCCCACAGTCCAAAGATGTGCAGGCTAGGGTGGATTGGCCATGCTAAGTTGCCCATAGTGTTCAGGGAGTGTAGTGTAGATTAGGAGTGTTATAGAGGGATGAGCCTGGGTGGGATGCCCTGAGGGTTGGCGTGGACTTGTTGGGCCGAAGGGCCTGTTTCCACACTGTAGGGACTCTATGAGAATAGGAAGCTGGCTCAGAGCTCATGAGAATAGTCTGGTCTAGAGTTGACTAGGAACATGTATAAAGGTTTCAGAAACAGCTGGGGTGAGGTGCAGGTGGGAGTAGGATGCCTTGTTGATGGAGAAACCATGGCATTAGCATTATCTTTGCTGTCTTGGAGCCATTAAGAGCTTTGTATTTTGATATTTTTTCCCTAAAGGATAGCAGGCAGTGTGAATAATACCTTCTCATTACATTGTGGATACAAAGTGATAACGGGATTGCTCAGGAATGAGCTCAGAAGCTTTTTGTTGAGTGATGATGATAGGGAACTAAGATGGGCAAATGGAATTGATGAATGTGTCACTCATGATCTAACAGAATGTTAAAAAGACACAAGAAGTTAAAGGGACTCCTCCTGTTGTAATTGCTGTGGCATTAAGTCAAGCTGTATCGAGCTAATCAATCTTCAATCAATTGGAAGCTTCAGTGAAGTTGATACAATTTCTCAAACCCCATTATTTATCCGACATGAAGCTAGTGTCACGTTCTAATTGTTGTGTCCTAATTCATCACGGGAAACAGGGCACTGAAACACTGAAACATACAGCAAATGACAAGATCAGCAGCAGCATGACAATCTGTAACCCTTAGTAATCCTAGAACAGAAATCTATCATCTCTCTTTGGAAATTATCAATTGACCCCCAGTCAATTGGTGGCAGAGAGTTCCAGTTTCCCTCCAGCCTTTGGGTGAAGATGTCCTTCCTGACATCAGCCCTTCATGGCCAGCTGAGCTTTAAGGTTCTACTGCCTTATTCCTCCTGCCAAAGCAGCAAGAAGCATGACTTAAAGTAGAGACACTAATTATTAAAGCGTAATTTGAGGTTACATTTGAAATAAAATCGCATGGTTGGGCAAACAAAATCAGAAATAGCTGGAGAAACTCAACAGGTTTGGCAGCATCTATGGAGAGAAAACAAAGTTAATGTTTTGAGTCCAGTCACCTGCAAAGTGGATTTCCATCCAGTTGCACTATGTAATGATTGATGTTGTGGTGCAGCAGGTAGTGTCCCTGTGTCTGAGCCAGAAGCTCATGTGTTCACGTCTCACTCCAAGCATCAATGGTCGAGGAAGATGTGTTCATAATGAAGCGAAATATCAGGTGGTAAGAGGAGAGGAACATTCTGCTCAGCCACAGACCACTGGAATCTCTATGTGCATGTAAACATCCACACTGCCACAGCAACCCAGTCTCACTGAGTGAACTATAGCGCTACTTTACCATCACAGACTTGCTCTGGGATCAGGGCTCAACACAAAGTGGAGTGAATGAGCCTGCAGTAGATCAGTTACACTTTGAACTCAGTAAGGTAGGCTGTGAAGCAAGAATTACTTCACACTGATATGAAACAAGTGAATGTATATCTGAAATATTAAGATGCCCTGCTGTGTATCAGGCTGTTACAGCAAAATAGATACAGCAAAACAGTGTCTAGATTAGCCAGGATCATATTGAATGGTGGAGCAGGCTCAAAGGACTGAGGGGCCTACTCTTGTTCCTTGTTCAAATGTGGTATTACATCCACAGGATTAGAAACCTCCAAGGAGTGAGTACAGAAGGTGGCCATTCATCCCATCAAATATGAGGTGGTTCTATTAAAGAGCCTTGAAAGAACAGCTCAGTTAGTCACATCTTCTTGATCTGTATGCGTAATTTAGAATTGTTTCATTGAGTGGTTTATCACAGGCTTATATCAGGCATTCTATACTTATACGTGAAACTCACAGACAGATGAATTATAAATGTGTGGAATTTTTCAATATTGATTTCCTCTCGGAACTGAGCAATTGGTTTGGATAAATATAAACTGATTGCTACATCTTATCTGACATTGGACTGATTGCTATTGAGGAATTACAATAAACTTGAAATGGTAACACAGTAATGTCTGTATCATTGACTGAATAAAGTTAGAAGTCACATGACACCAGGTTATTGTCCAACAGATTTATTTGAAATCACAAGCCTTCTGGTATCATGTGACTTCTGACTTTGTCCACCCCAGTCCAACACTGGCACCTCCCACATCATTGACTGAACAAGATCATATTGAGCATCAGTATCAGTTTGACATTAAAATGATGCTTTCTGAAGATATTTTCTCATCTGTCACACATAAACTCACAATCGAGGTTGGAGTCAGTGCATTAGAATTAAATAGCTCAGAAGGGGACTGGGTGGCCCATTGTGTTAACTATTTGAAAAGACTCCCTGTAAATTCCAAATCCCTCGGCTCTTTCCCCACAGTCCTGCAGTGACTCCTCTGTCAAGTATTGACTCAATTCTTTTTTCAAAGTTATTACTGAATCTACATCACCCCCCCCCCCTTTCAGGCAGCATGCTTCTGGTCATAATAACTTGTATCAAATACATTTCTCATTATCTCACTTCTGGTTCTTTTGCCAACTGTCTTAAATCTATGTCATGATGTGGAGGTGCCAGTATTGGATTGGGTTAGACAAGGTCAGAAATCACATGACACCAGGTTATAGTCCAGCAGGTTTATTTGAAAACACAAGAGCACATATCCCTACAGTGTGGAAACAGACGATTTGGCCCAACAAGTCCACGCTGATCATCCGAAGAACATCCCACCCAGACCAATCCCCTTACCCTATCCTTGTAACCCTGCATTTCCCATGCCTAATGCACCTAATCTGCACATCTCTGAACACTATGGACAATTTAGCATGGCCAATCCACCTAACTTGCACATCTTTGGACTGTGGGAGGAAACCCGAGCACCCAGAGGAAACCCACGCAGACACAGGGAGAATGTGCAAACTCCACACAGAGTTGCCCGAGGGTGGGATTGAACCCGAGTCCCTGGTGCTGTGAGGCAGCAGTGCTCACCACTGTGCCACTGGGCCACCACGAGGCTTCATTTGACAAAGGGGCTCCGCTTCGAAAGCTTGTGTTTTCAAATAAACCTATTAGACTATAACCTGGTGCCGTGTGACTTCTGACCTTAAATTTGTGTCCCCCTGGTTACTGACCCTCTGGCAGTTTCTCCATGTTGACGTTATCAAAAACTCTCATAACTTCGAACACCTTGATTAAATCTCTTTTAACAGGTCGAAGAAGATTTTGTCAGCTTCTGCAGTCTCCCTGTTGACTGAAGTTCCTCATCCATAGTGAACCTCCTCTCCACCCTGTCCAGCAGACTATAAGACCATCGGAACAGGAATAGGCCATTCAGTCCTGAGCCTGCTCTGCCATTCAGTAAGATCATGGCTGATCCAACCTGTCCACTTTCCTGCCCTTTGCATGTAATCTTTGACTCCTCGACTGATCAAGAATTTATCTGTCTCAGCCTTAAATATACACAGGGACTCTTCCCCCACAGTTCTCTGTGGCAAGTTCCAAAGACTCACAACTCTTTGAGAGAAGAAATTTCTCCTCATCTCAGTCTTAAATTGATGCTCCTTTGTTCTGAGACTATGCCCTCTGGTCCTAGACTCTCCCATGAGGAGAAACATTCTCTCAGCATTTACTCTGTCAAGCCCCTTAAGAACTCCATATGTTTCAATGAGATCACAGCTCAGTCTCCTAAACTCCAGTAAATACAATCCCAACCTGTTTAATTTTTCCTCGTAAGACAATCTCTCCTTACCGAGGAACATCCTAGTGAACCTTTTCTGAACTGTCTCCAATGAAATAATATCTTTTCTTTAAAAAGGGGACCAAAACTGCTCACAGTACTCCAGATCTGGTCTCACCAGCACCTTTCACAGTTGCAGTAAGAGTTCCCTACTCGTATGCTCCAAGCCCTTTGAAATATGGGCCAACATTCCATTAACCTTCCTGATTACCTGTTTACCTGTGTGCTAGATCTCTGTGTTTTGTGCACAAGACCCTCCAAGTTCCTTTGCGTTGCAGCTTTCTGCAGTTTTTGTCCATTTAAATAATACTCTGTTTTTTTGTTCTTCCTTCCAAAATGAACAACTCCACTGCATTGACATCCTCCCGAATCTGTGCTTGCCCGGTATTCAACTGAATACTCCAGTCAAAGTTTACCCAGTGATTCATAAAGGTTTACCACAGCTTGATTAGCTTTCTTTCACTCTGTCACTACTGATTCAAGGAAGAATCCACATGATTTCACTTTAAAAGCCATAAGTTGCTGTTTCTCATTGAAAAAAATCACGAGAACAACTGCATCCAGCAGCATGCAGCATTTAATTAAATACAAACTTTAAGGTATAAAAACTGTGGGGCCCAAATGGAAAAAGGCCTGTTTTAAACTGAGGCCTATGGAAGGAGTTGCTAAATCAAGTTGCAGGAGCTCATTGTGAGTTGTGTTTACACTGTTGCTTTGTTCAAGCAGCGGAGGGTGGGGGGGGGCCAAGGGAAAGATGTTTAAGATGCCACAGCACTGTGTGTGTGTATGCAGAATGAGCTTCACCCAGACACAGACTGCTGATTGGTTTGTGAGTTTGGAGGCCAAGAGTTATCAGCATGTCAGCAACTTTCTGATTGGCTCCAGGGCAATAGAACAGCGAGTGTATGAACAATACAGGGCCAGAAGCTTTCAGACTGCATCCGAGACAAGGTCCCCCTCATCCCTTTCTCTCTCTCTGTCTGCAGTGGGGAAGTAACTAAGAGCTGAAAGAAAGCTACTCTCACTCAGCATTTTTTATACGCTGTTGCCTCCAACCAGTGTCTGAAAGACTGAACTATCAATGTGTCAACTACTCAACTGCCCTGTGTTTTCAGAAAGAACTTAAAGAATCTAGACATTAAGGAGGTCAGACAGCAAGAAAATCTGGGAAGAAGCAAAGGGGAAGCCTCGCTGAATCCTGTGGTTTGGTGCTATTAAACTGTGTTTCCCCAGTACTTTCTCACGCACACATAACATCCAGGTTTGTTTGTCAGTCTGTACGTATGCAAGAAAGAGATCGGAATTTCACCCAGCAGAGTTTTATGTCGATAATTCACAGTTTTGTTTTGTCTATGGTCAGAATTGGTTTGTTTGTAGCAAAACTGTCTGGTTAAGCACAGAAACCTGGTCAGTGTTTTCTGTTATCCTGAGCCCATCAGGCAGGTTACTTGGGGACTTTGTGCAAAATGGCAAAATATTTAATGTTAGTGATGATCTCGGGGTCTATTTCCAGAAGGCCTTTGACAAGGTGCCGTACAGGAGGCTGCAAAGTAAGATAAGGACCCGTGGTGTTAGGGACAAGGTACTGGCATGGAAAAGGGATTGGTTGACTGGCAGAAGGCAGAAAATAGGGTTAAAGGGGTCTGTTTCAGGATGGTAGCTGGTGACTAGTGAAGTTCCGCAGGGGTCAGTGTAAGGGCCACAACTACTCACATTATATATTAACAACCAGGACAAAGGAACTGAGGCATTGTTGCTAGGTTTGCAGATGACACAAAGATACATGGGAGGGCAGGTAGTGTTGAGGTGGCTTCAGGAGGACCTAGACATGCTGGTCAGGTGGTTAAAGAAGTGGCAAATCAATACAATGTGGGAAAGTGTGAGCTTATGCACTTTGGTCAAAAGAATAGAGGCATAAGCTATTTTCTAAACTGGGAAAGGCTTCAGAAATCTGAAGTACAAAGGCACTTGGGAGTCCCAGTTCAGATTTTCTAAAGATTAACATGCAGGTTCAGTTGGTGATTAGGAAGGCAAATGCAATGCTGCATTTGTTTCAAGAGGGCTAGAATACAAGAGATGTACTTCTGAGGCTGTATTAGGCTCTAGTCACACCATATTTGGAATATTGTGAGCAGTTTTCGGCCTTGTACCTAAGGAAAGATGTGCTGGCGTTGGAGGGGGTCCAAAGGAGGTTTATAAAAATGATCCCAGGGATGAAGTATTTGTGATATGAGGAGTAGTTGAGGATGCTAGGCCTGTACTCAATGGAGTTTAGAAGAATGAAGTGGGGGATCTGATTGAAACCTATACAATACTGAGAGGCCTGGACAGAGTGGACTTGGAGAAGATGTTTCCACAAGTAGGAAAGACTAGGACCTGAGGGCACATCTTCAGAGTGAAGGGACGACCCTTTAGAAGGATGAATTTCTTCAGCCAGAGGGTGGTGAATCTATGGAACACATTGCCACAGAGAGCTGTGAAGGCCAAATCATTGAGTGTCTTTAAAACAGAGAAAGATAGGTTCTTGATTATTAAGAGGATCAAGGGTTATGGGGAGAAGGCAAGAGAATGGAGTTAAGAAACATATCAACCACGATCGAATGGTGGAGCAGATTCGATGGGCCTAATTCTGCTCCTATATCTTATGGTCTTTATGGGACAGTGGGGCTTGAGTCTCAGCATACTTTTCTGAATGGGTCATGACATGGATTGAAGTACGCAGCTCAGCTATTGATGCAACAGATGGAGGAATATGTTCACCCTGAAATCAAAAGCAAATCTGACAATCAGCGAGAGTCAGAGATAGTAGGAACTGCAGATGCTGGAGAATCCGAGACAACAAGGTGTAGAGCTGGATGAACACAGCAGGCCAAGCAGCATCATAGGAGCAGAGAGGCTGACGTTTCGGGCCTAGACCCTTCTTCAGAAAAGAGAGTTGCCAGTCAATGTGAACCTCTGACTCCTGATATTCTGAACCGATTCAATGTGGCCAATTAAAAACAGGAAATGTTTTGATGAAGTGAATGCTGCTCCTAGTGGTTGGTGATGAGAGAAGACAAATTCAGACCCTTACCACAGGAACGATGTGTAGGAGCCTATTTTTCTTTAATGAAGAGTGTTTTTGTGACATGACATTCTGATCAGACGCTGCTGGAGAAATAGCATTCAAAGTTATATGTTTTAAAAGGAAAATTTTGAATTTTTTAGAAAAATGTACTTATCGAGACAGGTCATGGAAATGGGACAAGTGGATTTTTCTGTTAGCTGAGGAATGATTGGCTGAATGTTATTTCATTGTGCTGTAGTGATAACGTACACAGCTCATTGAGGATTGTATAAGGGGTCTCTGTATCTGTTAGTTCAGAAAGTTTTGGGGAAAATGCAAGTGAACACGCAACAATATTAAACAAAGTCTTGTGCAATCATTGATTGTCTAGAAGCATGCAAATTGTTTTTTCTTTATTCATTCATGGGATGAGGGCATCACTGGCCAGGCCAGCATTTATTGCCCATCCCTAATTGCCCAGAGGGCAGTTAAGAGTCAACCACATTGCTGTGGGTCTGGAGTAACATGTAGGCCAAACCAGGTAAGGATGGCAGCTTCCTTTCCAAAAGGACATTAGTGAACCAGATGGGATTTTCCTGACAATTGGCAATGGATTCTTTGCCATCATTAGATTGTTAATTCCAGATATTTATTTAATTCAAATTCCACCATCTGCCATGGTGGGATTCAAACCCAGATCTGCAGAATGTTACCTGGAGGTTTCTGGATTGACAGCCCAGCGATAATACCACTAGGCCATTGCCTCCCCACAAATTTACTGAATGGAGATGGACAAGATACAGCAAATTTACTTTCCCCCATTCTGGGCTTCACTTGGTCCAATAGGAATGGACTTATTGACCAATCACAGTGATCAATATCAATCTCTGTGTTACAGATGAGTCTGTAACAGAGTCCGCTTGAAGTGAGGATGTGGGTGGAGGAAGCTTTGAAAATCAGAGATCCAAAGTTACCTGTTCCATGTCCAAATCCACCCCCACCACCTTGGGTCTCCAATTAAACAAATACTGGATCCCAAGAATATTATCCTCTGAATAAGATCTCTTGAATTTGTGTTTTAATGATTGAGTGTTGTTTCCATTGTGTCCCAAGTGAGCCTGCTTGATGGATTAGCCACACATCACTAAGTACCTTTGAACTGCCCTCATCCAGGGTACAGGCTGTGCCCTCTGGGTCTGCAGGTGAAACAGCTTATCAGTGTGATCCTGCCCACTGAAACACTTCAAAACAATCACAGCTCCTCTCGATCCTCCTCTACTCCATTGAGAGAGCACTCAATTTAGGAAACGCTTGTTTCACTCCGTCCATTTCTATATTATATTTATATTCATCATTTTAGCTCATCATGTGTTGTTTACTTTCATTAAAATGCTGATCTCACCTTAATTGCTTTTCCTTTCATTATTAACTTGCAGCACAGTGTGTTCTTAATGAGTCTCAGCAATGACGTGTACAGTTCCAGCATGTTCTATCATGTAAACATTTACTAGAGGGAAAGGAATTTCAACTTTCATCTTCGACAAGTCCAAAAGCAAAGGAAGAATCGAAGAGGAGACATGACCTGAACAATGAAATTAACACTTGGAGCCAGAGGGGGAAGGATTAGGTTTGTAGGTGTGGCTCGTCTATTGCTGTCACATCAGTGGTACAGATTACAGAGTCATTTTAGGAAATAGAAGACAAGAATAGAAGGAAGTGGAGAGTTTGTCACATTGGCCTCTAGTACATCTGTTCTATAGATGCTCACTTCTAAAGCCATTAGTGCACAGGGTTGACAATCAAAAGGGACAGGTACATTCACACACTCATAGAATCCCTACAGTGTGGAAACAGGCCCTTTGGCCAACAAGTCCACAGTGAACCTTGGAGCATCCCACCCAGACCCATCCCCCTGTAACCTACACTTCCCTGAACACTACAGGCAATTTAGCATGGCCAACCCACCCTAGCCTGCACATCTTTGGACTGTGGGAGGAAACTGGAGCACCCAGAGGAAACCCATGCAGACACAGGGAGAATGTGCAAACTCCACGCAGACAGTCGCCTGAGGCTGGAATTGAACCTTGGTCCCTGGTGCTGTGAGGTAGCAGTGCTAACCACTGTGCCACAGTGCCACTGTGCTGCCCCTTAAGTTACAGTTACAGACAGGCAATACATACATCCATACACACAGTCAATAGATGTGCACACAGTGAGGCACATGCAACCTTACACAGTGCATACATGTACACACAGGATCATACTCACATACATGGTGTACACGTATGCTGACACACACACACACGCGCACACGCGCACACACACGCACGCACACATGCACGCGCACACACACACGCGCGCACATGCTTTCTTGCAAAGCGTTTGGAATACAATAAGGACATGTTATACCTGACTTGTATTAGTATTTGGTCAAGCCACATTGTGTTTGTTAAGTTCAGTTCTGCATATCAAACTTTGGGACACATACATATATAGTATTGGAAGGAGGTCAGTGCACTTTCAGTAAAATCTAAAAATAGAATATGGGGACAGTATCATACAGTCAGCATCGCAGTGAAGCAGTCTGAGAAGAGTGTCCTGTTGTGAGCATCGCGGTGAAGCAGTCTAGGACCGGTGTCCTGCAGTCAACATCGCAGTGAAGCAGTCTGGGAATGGTGTCCTGCAGTCAGCAACGCAGTGAAGCAGTCTGGGAATGGTGTCCTGCAGTCAGCAC
>NW_025966474.1:0-6294 GCF_021869965.1 Rhincodon typus
CAGGCTCAAAGGGAAAGGGTGTAATCACACACAGCGATACTGATAGGCGACTTAATTGTGAGGGGGACAGGCAGGAGATTCTGTGGCTACAGAAAAGACACCAGGATGGTGAGTTGCCTCCCAGATCCTAGGGTTAAGGATGTCTCTGAGCGGTTGTAGGGGGAGGGTAAACAGCCAGAGATCATTGTGCACATCGGTATAAATGACATAGGGAGACAAAGGGATGGAGTCCTGCAGAACGAGTATACAGAGTTAGATAAGAAGTTAAAAAGCAGGACCTCAAGTGATCTCTGGATTACTCCCAGTGCCACACGCCAATGAGGATAGAAATAGAAAGATAGGCCAGATGAATGTGTGGCTGAGGAGCTGGTGTAGGGGGCAGGGTTTTCAGTTCTCGGATCATTGGGAACTCTTCAGGGGTAGAGGTGACCTGTACAAGAGGGATGAGTTGCACTTGAACTGAAGGGGGTCCAATATCCTTGCGGGGAGATTTGCTAGTGTTACCTGGGAGAGTTTAAACTAGTTTGGCGGGGACTGGGGGGGTGGGACTCTGAAAAAGAGAGGGGCCATCGAGAAGCCAGGAGAAAATACATCAGCCATCAAGTGCAAGTTTACTATTCAGGATAGCCAGGGGCACAGTAAAAGGAGAGAAAAGACTGATGGTCTAAAGTGCATTTATTTCAACTCATGAGGCCTGGCTGGTAAGGCAGATGAGTTCAGAGCATGGATTGGCTCTGGGGACTGGGATATTATAGCCATAACAGAAACATGGCTGAGAGAAGGGCAGGACTGGCAGCTCAGTGTTCCAGGATACAGAAGCTACAGGCGTGACAGAAGTACAAGGAAGTGAGGAGGGGCATTTGCTGTTTTGATAAGGGAGCACATAACAACAGTGCTTAGAGAGGATATTCGTCTGTGTGTGGAGCCATAGGAAATGGAGATTTTTAATAAATATTTCTCCTGAGTGTTTACTGAGGAACGAAGCATGGATGCTAAGAAAATAAGGGAAACAAGTGGGAATGTTTTGGACCACATACACATTACCAGACGGGAAGTGTTTGCAGCCTTAAAGCTCATTAAGGTGGATAAATCCCCTGGGCCTGATCAAGTCCATCTTCGGACGTTGTGGGAGGCTGGGAAGAAATTGCAGAGGGCCTTGCAGAGATCTTTGCTTCATCTTTAGTCACTGGTGAAGTTCCAGAACACTAGAGGGTGGCTAATGTTGTTCCATTGTTTAAGTTAGGTAGCAAAGACAAGCCGGGGAACTACAGGCCAGTGAGCCTGACGTCAGTGGTAGGCAAGTTATTGGAGAGGATACTGAGGGAAAGGATCAACCAACATTTGGATAGTCAGGGTCTGATTAGGGATAGTCAGCATGGATTTGTACGCGGGAAGTCACGTCTGACAAATCTTGTAGAGTTTTTCGAAGAGGTAACCAAGAGGATAGATAAGGGGAAGGCAATGAATCTTGTCTATATGGATTTTAGTAAGGCCTTTGACAAGGTTCCGCACAGCAGGCTAGTCATGAAGGTCAGGTCACATAGGATCAAGGGAGAGCTATCTAATTGGATTCAAAATTTGCTCAATGGTAGGAAGCAGAGGGTGATGGTTGAAAGAGATAGTGGGAACTGTCAATGCTGGAGAATCTGAGATAACAAGGTGTAGAGCTGGATGAACACAGCAGGCCAAGCAGCATCAGAGCAGCAGGAAAGCTGACATTTTGGGTCTAGACCCTTCTTCAGAAATAAAGGTTGAAGGTTGTTTCTCGGACTGGAGGACTGTGACCAGTGGTGTGCCGTAGGGGTCGGTGCTGGGACCTTTGTTATTAGTTATTTACATAAATAATCTGGATGTGAATGTACATGGCATGAATAATAAATTTGTGGTTGATACATTATTAAGAAGTATTGTTGATAGCAAAGAAGGTTACCTAAAATTACAGAGGGATCTTGATCAGATGGGGAAGTGGGCTGAGGATTGGCAAATGCAATTCAATACAGATAAGGGTGAGGTGTTGCACTTTGGAAAAATAAACCAAGGTAGGACTTATACAGTAAATGGTAAGGTCCTGAGGAGTGTTGTGGAATAGAGGGACCTAGGAATACAAGTACATAGTTCACAGGTGGACAGGGTGGTGAAGAAGGCATTTAGCATGCTGGCCTTCATCGGTCGAGGTGTTGAGTATAGGAGTTGGGACGTTATGTTACAGCTGTATAAGTCGTTGTTGAGGCCGCACTTGGAGTATTGTGTACAGTTTTGGTCACTCTGTTATAGGAAAGAAGTAGTTAAACTGGAAAGTGTGCAAAGAAGATTTACAAGGATGTTGCCAGGACTAATAGGCCTGATTTATAGGGAAAGGTTGGCCAGAAATGGACCTTATTCCTATATATATATTTATTTATAACGTAGAAGAATGAGGGGTGACCTTATTGAGGTGTATAAAATCATGAGGGGCATAGATCAGATAAATGCATATACTCTTTTTCACAGGGATGGGGAATTGAAAACTTGAGGCCGTAGGTTTAAGGTGAGAGGGGAAAGATTTAAGAAGGACCTGATGGGCAAATTCTTCACACAGAGAGTGGTGCGTACATGGAATGGATTGCCTGAGAAAGTGGCTGAGGCAGGTACAATAGAAACATTTAAAAACATTTGGATAGGTACATGGATGGGAAAAGTTTAGAGGGATACGGACCAAATGCAGACAATTGGAACTAGCTGAGTTTTCAGCATGGACCAGTTTGGGCCAAAGGGCCTGTTTCCATGTTGTATTACTCTATGACTCTCCACAGAATTTGACAGCTATCTCTTTGTTTTTTAAAGGAAAAGATATGCAGCTCTGGGTGTTCCAATTATTTTATTGGGAGACCAAATAATATGAAATTAACTGGGATATATATACACATATATATAATGCAGACATGGAGGACATTACTGCTTCGCAACAGCCTGGTATGAATTATTCAGAAAGCAGCAAAGTCTCAATGATGGGATAAGTTTACCGGAAGAGCAACTGGATGGGAAGCAAGTCCAGAAATATATTTCACACTGCGGCTGACCAGGAACAGGATTGAGATAAACGACCATCACATTCCAAACAAGGGTGTTCGAAATAGAGACATCTGTCCCATGTCTCTGGGGTAGAATTTTGCTGTGAGTGGACTTTACTGATCACACATCGAATATCAGATGGGTACATAACAGAGGGCTGACATTCTACCTCTGACTAATTCCGACTTGGCTTTCTCTACTTCCCTCTGACAGGAAGGTCACAGAATTATGGAATTAATACAGCGCAGAAGGCGGCCATTTGGCCCATTATCTCTGCACCAGCTGGATTATCTCATCTGGCTCTATTACTCAGTGCCAATTTCCTGCATTTTCTCCATATCCCTGCCCATTATTGCTATTCAAAAAACTTTCCAATACCCTCTTGAAAGCGTCAATTGAACCAGCTACTGCCAAATTTCCAGACAGTACATTCCAGACCTTAACTAGGGGGAGGTGATGGTCTAGTGGTATTATCACTGGACTGTTAATCCAGAAACCCAGATAGTATTCAAATCCTGCCACGGCAGATGGGGAAATTTGAATTCAATAAAATATCTGGAATTAGGAGTCCTAATGATGACCGTGAATCCATTGTCGATTGTCGAAAAATCTCATCTGGTTCACTAATGTCCTTTAGGGAAGGAAACTGCCATCCTTACCTGGTCTGGCCTACATGTGACTCCAGACCCACAGCAATGTGGCTGACTCTTAACTGCCCTCTGGGTAATTAGGGATGGGCAATAAATGCTGGCCTACCCACCAACGCTCTTATCCTGGGAATACATTTTTTAAAAGCTACTCGCTATGTGAAACAAAAATGGCCTTTCTCACACCACTCTTGCCTCATCTGCACACCACTTTAACTCCATGCCTCGAGGTGTGAAGACAACAGATTGATGCAGGCCAATACAGTTAGTTGGTGTAATCACAGAGACTTGGAAATATTGCATTCTGTGATGCCTCTTGCACTGAAACACCCAATGTCTCCCCAAGTACACAGCCTGTATTGCTGACAGTGAGGAAGGAAACTGAAGATTGCAGGAAGATGCCATATAATAGACTGGTCACCTGATCATGAAGTGGCAAATATAATTCAAGCAGGAGCTATGTGAATTGGTGAATTTTGGGAGGGCAAACAAGAGAAGGAGACACATGATAAAAGATTTTTATGTAAGTAGGGGAAGAGAAATATCCAGTTACCTGCCACTTTAACACACCACCCTGTTCCTTGGCCAACATCTCTGTCTCTGGCTTGCTGCAGTGTTCCAATGAAGCTCAGTGCAAACTGAAAGAACAACACTTCATTTTCCACTTGGGGACCCTGCAGCCCTCCGGGCTCAATATCAAGTTCAACAATTTTAGGGCTTGAGCTCTCCCATGTCCTTACCCTAACCCCCATACATCAGGCCTTGTTATCACATGGTCTGCTATTACACACCACCCAATTTCAGCCACTAATAGTCCCCATTAAAGCCAGAAGATTATCCATGCCTTTGTCTGTCCAACTGTTCTTCTCTCTCTTTGGGGTCTATCCCCGTCTATCGTTTACTCCCTAATCCCTCCCGTCTTCCTGTCTTCTGTGTATAAACCAACATTTTCCTAGTTACCATCAGTTCTGAGGAAGGGTCACTCGACCCGAAACATTAACTGTGATTTCTCTCCACAGATGTTGCCAGACATGCTGAGCTTTTCCAGCGAATTCTGTTTTTGTCTCTGATTTACAGCATCTGCAGTTCTTCCGGTTTTTAATAAAATTATCTTGGTACGCATGTCCACAGGTCCCTGAAAGTAAGAGGACAGGTGGAACAGGTGGCTAAGGAGCTTTCTGGGATATGTCTCTTTATTAGTCAAGAGGAGGTCACGCTTGTAAAACATAAGTTTAGGAACACTGTGTACACATCACTGGAGGGTTGCAATTGCACTAGTGAAGAGGCAGAGGAGGTTTACAAGGATGTGCAGGAATGGAGAATTTTCACTGTGAAGAAGGATGGGATACACTGGGTTGTTTTCTTTGGAATGGAAGAGGTGAAAGCAGACTTAATTGTGACGGAATAAATCATGAAGGGCCAAAGTAGAGAGAATAGAAAGGGTCTATTCCCCCTGAAGAGAGAGGTCAATAATCAGGAGTATAGGTGTAAAATATTTGGTAGAAAGTTAAAGAGGGGAGTTGAGGAGAAATATTTTCATTTGGGGGTAATGGGGATCTGGAAATCACAATTTGAAAGAATACTAGAAGCAGAAACACATTGTATTTGATAAACACTTGACTATGAAATGCTGTAACTACAGGGCTACGCAACAAGGGTTTAGACTTGATCGTCTTGATTGGACAGCACAGAGACGACGGGCTAAATAGCCTCCTCATGTACCAAAATTGTTTTGTTTACTGAGTCCTAGCTCTTTCTTGAGGTTGCTGTTAGAAATAATCTCCCATTACACTGTCCTTCTCAGTATCTGTTACATTTTTGCTGAAGAGGACTATATCACATGTGTAACAGCAAAGATTGAATCTCCTGAGTCTAATGGTACTATTGTGTGAAGATGACAACATGGTGTCTGGGGTATGCCAATCATCACTGAAGGCTCCTTACAGTTAAAGGAGAGTTTGACTACCCTTATACCCAACACCGCTAGCTTTTAATAAGGAAATACATGGAATTGTTTACTGACTAAAATAGCATGGAAGATTCTGTGCATTCTTGCTCTTTTGCCAAAATTAGCTATAATTCTATTATAGCAGAGAAATGATCTCCTTGAACTAAAATAAATCTCTTCCGGAAATAAAAGCAGGCTGCCTTGAAATATTCAACAGGTTATGTGCAATGCAATGAACCTACAATCTAAACAGAAGCAGGCCGGTGTCTAAAGTGCCTGGAACAGATCTATGCTGTCACAATATTGTATGTTACAGGAAATAAAGATGTAGTTAGGTTCTGGCTCTGATAATCAACAACAGAAAATAGATATATAGCCTGTGATGAAGGGTTATTTATTTACCTGCAGCATCCAGTTACATAAGGCTCTGCGAGTAGTTACAAGTAAAGCAGAGAGGTGTGGGTCAGTCTTGTAAAAATCAGACCAAGACCAGAAAATTCTCTCTGGTCACAATCAGCTACGCGTCTGTGTGATCAGAGATCTCTTTTCGCCAGAGATAGTAGTAACTGCCGATGCTGGAGAATCTAAGATAACAAGGTGTAGAGCTGGATGAACACAGCAGGCCAAGCAGCATCACAGGAGCAGGAA
>NW_025966474.1:26294-42744 GCF_021869965.1 Rhincodon typus
GGTCAATGGTTTTTTTGGGCTGTTGGAGGCAGCTGGTGCTCTCGAGGACGGAGGTGGTGGGGAAGGATGGGTCTGGGGAAGGTCTCTGTTTCATCCCTTAATGAGGCACCGACGACCTTTGATCGCAGAGTCTGCCCCATGCCAGCTAACCTGCTGCCTGGACAGCGTTGCCTACTGGGAGCTCCACGTGGTGACAGACCTGATCGTATCTAGCTTTATCTTTGGAGAGGGGAGGGGTGGGATGATGAGATCCTTCAATGACCTTAACTGTCCACCAGATAATCTCAGCTCCCAACACAGACTTCCATTGAAAGATGGAAAATAGGAGCAGGAGGAGGACATTCAGCCTTTTGAGTCTGCTCCACTTTTCAATAAAATCATGTCTGATCATCTAACACAGTTGCCTGTTCCTGCTTTCTCCTCATAGCCTTTAGCCTCAAGAATTATACCAACTCCTTCTTAAAATCATTCAATATTTTGCCTTCAGCTGCTTTCGTTGACAGAGAATTTCACAAGCTCACCACTTTCTGGGTGAAGATCTTCCTCTTCATCTCAGTTCTAATGGCCTACCCTATGTCCTTAGACTGTGACCCCTGGTTCTGACAGCCCCACCACTGGGAACATCCTTACCACGTTTCTCAATGATGGATGCTGACCCCCTGCTACACTGTTAAGATACAGAACTGAACATCTGTACTTGATGTGGAGGCCTTGCAATCCACACTGTAAGTTGTATCGTGCAGCTTGATTAGGAAAGGTTAGAGTGTAGGAATTCTGTTCATTATGAGGAAATACCAATTCAACAAAAGATTGAAATTTTGGTGGCTAGTTCAATAGGAAAACAGGTTGGAGCAACATGAGGGGCCTATAAAACTCTGAAAAGGACAGAGCAAATAGAAAGATATTCCTTCTGAGGAGAGTAGCTGACAGTTCTAGAATGAGATCCTAGTCATGTAAAATTAAACAGAAGAGATTTCAGAGGAAAAAAGATAACTCAACAGACAGAGAATTGTGAGACTGTGTGCTTCATTTCTGGGGTTAGATGTTGAGGCAGAAATTGTGTCAACATTTGACAGTAGATGTGACAAATGGATGGCATGAGTGTTTTCTATGAATGGAAAGTCTAGAATGAGAGTTCACAGTCTCAAGTTCAGAGAAAGGGCCAATTTAGTCAATGCTGAGAAAAACGTTTTCACTCAGAGGGTTACAAACCTTTGAAATTGTCAACCACAGAGGGTATTGGATGTGCTATCGTTCAATTGATATTCAAGACTGAGATCAATAGATAGTCAAGGGATGGGAGATATTGTTGAAAAGTGGAGTGAGGGCTAGAATCCTTAAAGAGAAAAGCCAGTTAAAACAATACAGTACTTGGAAATAAACATTCTAATCATACAGGAGAGGTGCTTTGAGGTGTACAGGACTGGTCAGCTAGAATACATCATTCATATGTGTTTCTGGCTTTCTTTTCTTGATAAGCCATGGTTGTTATGAATGGTAGAGCAGGCTCGATGGGCTGAATGGCCTACTCCTGCTCCTGTTTCTTATGCTCTGATAGTCCGATGAAGAACAAGCATTGGAAAATATTTTGAAGAATGTGGCTAAATGTGATTACAACTATTTGCTGTGGGTGGATAGCAAATACCAGCATGGTCTGTGTGGGCCGGGTGGCTTGTTCCTTTACAAACCATAAGAACTGTGGATGCTGTAAATCAGGGACAAAAACAAAAGTTGCTGGAAAGCCTCAGCAGGTCTGGCAGCGTCTGTGAAAAATAAATCAGAGTTAGCATTTCGGGTCCGGTGACCCTTCCCCGAACGAAACGTTAACTCTGATTTTTTCTTCACAGATGTTGCCGGACCTGCTCAGCTTTTCCAGAAACTTCTGTTTTTGTGGCTTGTTCCTTTACTTTGTTAAACTTTTATCTATGATTCCCTGTTTGGAGTTGGTGGGGATATTGAAGAAGACATATATTTTGATGCCAGTTTTTGTTGAACTCAAGCTGATATGAAGTCACCACAGTTTTAAAAAGCACTAAGTTACCATAACAACCAGCTCCTAGAAAGTTCCGCTCCAAGAGATCCAAGCCACTCCCAGATTGGTTATAGTACGTACAAATTAGCCCGGTCATACATCATCCTCCAATCTCCTGTCAACCACAATAACTGAACAAGGCTTTTCCTGTGGGTTGATATTTACCGGGTGGAATGAAAATGGTTGAAATTTGCAAAATAAAGAGCTTTGAGGCAGCAGGAAGATCCAGATTACACAGTGAACCAGAACCATTTTTATATCCATGTGTCAGGCAGATTCTATCAGCTTCATGTCTACCGCCAGCTCACAGAGTGTGGCGTATCTGTGTTATTCTGCACACACTGCTGACATTTACAACATAATTCATCATTCGCGATAACGAACGGCACGCGTGAAGTGAGGTGACAGGAGAATATGTCAGCTAATGCAAACTCATTTTGTTCACCTTTTAGACAGTAATCTTACACCACTTAGCTCATGATTCACTTACGCTGGTGATCATTTTCCCTCACATTATTTTCCCTTACAATGACATCGATGGGGTAGTTGGGATGGATGGTCATAAAGAAACGCAGGGTGTGTTTCAGGAAAAAAGACAAAAAAAATTGTTAGAAATTCCCCAAGAAGAGTACATGAAGTTGTAAGGGTATGTCATCATTCATGATACATCATGACATGTCCATGCAAGGAATGAAGGGATATGGACCAAGGGTAGGCAGAACAGACTAGTTTAATTTGGCATCATGTTTGGCACAACAGTGTGGGCCAAAGGGCCCGTTCCTGTGCCGTGCTGTTCTATGCTCGATGTTATCTGTCAAACTACTTACAAGGCCTGGGAGAAGCTGGGGGTCAGGTTGGTTCCAGTACTCTGTCACTGGAGAGGCTAGAAGACAAACTATGGCTTCCTATCCTTCAGTGATTTATCAATTCCATTGAGCTCAATGAACTTCACTGCAATGGCACTCCACAATCACCTCTCAACTGGGAGGAATACAAAATGGAAGATGATTGCGCTGCAATCTTCTACCTTAGTTACAGGGGGCAATATGATTGCCTCAATCTGAGCTTCCCAGCCTAAAACCACTTTCCATCCCTCTCATACCTCAGAATGACCAGCTGTGATGACATTTGAAGATATCGTCAGAGAAGATTAAGAGGTGACCTTGCTGAGGTGTTCAAAATTATGAATAATTTTGCCAGGGTAAAGAAGGATATTCTGCTTTAAGTAGTTCGTACGTCAGCAACTAGAGGTCACAATTTCAAGTTGTCAGCAAGAGAGTTAGGAGTGTGACAAAGAGAAACTTCTTTACTCAGAGAGTTGTTAGGGTTCAGAATGTGCTGCCTGAGATATTGCTGATGACAGGCTCTATTGGAGATTTTAAAAGAGAGAAGGATATATATTTAACTGATGAATTTGGAAGGCTATGAAGATAGGGCTAGAGATTGGGACTAGCTGGGAAGCTCTTTTGGGAGTTGGTACATACATGGTGGGTCGAATGGACTCCTCCTGTCATGTAAAAATATATGATTCTATGATTCCATATTGAACAGGCAGGCAATGGCCTAATGGTATTATTGCTAGATTATTAACCTAGAGGCCCAGGTAATGTTCTGGGGACCCGGGTTCATATCCTGCCATGGCACAATTAAAGGTCTAATCAATATCATGATGCCACTGTCGATTGTTGGAAAAACCCATCTGCCTCACTCATGTCCTTTAGGGAAGGAAACTGCCATCGTTACCTGGTCTGGCCTACATGTGCCTCCAGGCCCACAGCAATGTGGTTGACTGTTAACTGCCCACTGGGCAATTAGGGATGG
Organism: Rhincodon typus; assembly: GCF_021869965.1. Classification (NCBI taxonomy): domain Eukaryota; kingdom Metazoa; phylum Chordata; class Chondrichthyes; order Orectolobiformes; family Rhincodontidae; genus Rhincodon; species Rhincodon typus. The sequence goes on from NW_025966474.1 coordinate 30,148, forward strand.
GAAATAAATGCTAGCCTGGCCAGCGACATTCTCATCCCATGAATGAAAAGAAAGAATGGTTGAGCAGGCTCGAAGGGACAATGGCCTACTCCTGCTCCTATTTTTCTATGTAATGGTCCCTTGCATGGGCCCAGTGCCCCTGAAGGGGCTACTAATGAGGCTGAGACTGGAGCTGGAATAAAGCCAAGAGTTAAATTATTAATAGCGCTGTTTTGCTTGTCGCCAGCTGAATGGCCTGATTGTTTGCTTGTTCAAGCAATATCCCTCAATGGCTAAGGTCCGGTGATCAATCAGCTCTGAGACTTATCGCGCAGGAACCAAACTCAGATTACACGTGAGTTGGCCCACAGTGAGTTGCAATTTACAAAACAAAGTGCAAATTGGTGGAGGCCCTTCAGTCCATCCATATAAATGTACAACTCCACCAACACAGTACCCAAGTGGCTCATCATCCTCAGGAAGAAGAAAATATGGCAGATATCAAGGAATCATAGGAGCGCTACAGCACAGAAGGTGGCCATTCAGTCCATTGTATCTGCTCTGTCTCGTCAAACAAACATCATTACCATGACATTCCCCTGACGAATAAAAATTCTCAACTCAGAACGAAGGGGCATTCCCCTTTACACTCCGTTTAGTTTTAAATTGTGCCTTCTGGTTTGTGATTCTCTGAGCAGTGGAACATTTTACTCATATCTACCCTGTCTATCCATTCAACGTTTCAATAAGGATAGCTCTCATCCTTGAAAGGCCTGGAGAATACAGGCCCAGTTTGCACAACCTTTCTCCACAGGACATTTCCGCCATTCCAGGAACAGATATCCTGACCTATGGTCTTGGAGAGCCAAATCACCAGCTCCTGTTGCTCTGTTCCCTCCTTGTTCTGAATTTCTGATCTGTCAATAATATCACACAGAGCCGTAGTCATTCCTGACACATAAGAAGATAGTTGCAGTTGTTGGAGGTCAACCATCTCAGCTCCAGGACATCTCTGCAGGAGTTCCTCAGGATAGTGTCCTAGGCCCAACCATCTTCAGCTGCTTCATCAATGACCTTCTCTCCATAATTCGGTCAGAATTGGGGATGTTCGCCAATGATTGCACAATGTTCAGCACCATTCGTGACTCCTCAGATACTGAAGTTTTCCATGTCTAAATGCAGAAAGGCCTCGACAATATCCAGTTATGCTGATAAACAACATGTAACATTTGTGCCGTACAAATGCCAGGCAATGACCAAATTCAGAGAGCATACTGAAAGGGCTTAATCATCACCCCACTGACATTCAGGTAAAGGTAAGGTCACCATAGTCTTCTCAAACCATAAGTCTGCTCTCTCATTAGAGAGACATCTGGTGGTGGTTTAACCTGAGGGTCACCATGCCTCAGGCGAGGGGTGAGGTTGAGAAGGAGAGTCGTTAATGGTAACCTCAGCTGGTGCAGGAATTGAACCCACCCTGTTGGTATCACTCCGCATTGCAGACCAACCAACTAAGCTAACCAGTACCCTCTGGGCATTGAATGGTATTTTATTCACTGAACCCCCATTATCAATATCCTGGTCATTACCGTTGACCAGAAACTGAACTGGACTAGCCGTGTAAATGCAAAGGCTGCAAGAGCAGCTCAGAGGCTGGGCATTCTGAAATGTGGTAGTCTGTACAGCGGAAGGCACAGCAGTTAATAATTAATGATGGGAAAGGGTGGAAATGAACAGAGTCACAACTATAGGGAGTTCAGGCTCTGAGATAGATGGTCTCAATAGCAAGCTTGCAGATGACACTAAGATTGGTGGAATTGCAGATAGTGAAGGGGACTGTCGGAGAATGCAGCAGAATATAGATAGATTGGAGAGTTGGGCGGAGAAATGGCAGATGGAGTTCAATCCAGGCAAATGCGAGGTGATGCATTTTGGAAGATCCAATTCAAAAGCGAACTATACAGTAAATGGAAAAGCCCCGGGGAAAATTGATGCACAGAGAGATCTGGGTGTTCAGGTCCATTGTACCCTGAAGGTGGCAACGCAGGTGGATAGAGTGGTCAAGAAGGCATACGGCATGCTTTCATTCATCGGACAGGGTATTGAGTACAAGAGTTGGCAGGTCATGTTACAGTTGTATAGGACTTTGGTTTGACCACATTTGGAATACTGCGTACAGTTCTGGTCGCCACATTACCAAAAGGATGTGGATGCTTTGGAGAGGGTGCAGAGGAGGTTCACCAGGATGTTGCCTGGTATGGAGGGCACTAGCTATGAAGAGAGGTTGAGTAGATTAGGATTATTTACATTAGAAAGATGGAGGTTAAGGAGGGACCTGATTGAGGTCTACAAACTCATGATAGGTATAGACAGGGTGGATAGCAAGAAGCTTTTTCCCAGAGTTGGGGACTCAATTACTAGGGGTCACGATTTCAAGGTGAGAGGGGAAAAGTTTAAGGGAGATATGCGTGGAAAGTTCTTTACACAGAGGGTGGTGGGTGCCTGGAACGCGTTGCCAGCGGAGGTCGTAGAGGCGGGCACGATGGCGTCATTTAAGATGTATCCAGACAGATACATGAATGGGCAGGGAGCAGAGGGATACAGATCCTTGGAAAATAGGCGACAGGTTTAGATAGAGGATCTGGATCAGCGCAGGCTTGGAGGGCCGAAGGGCCTGTTCCTGTGCTGTAATTTTCTTTGTTCTTTGTTCTTTGAGATTGGCAGAGGTGAGGCCCATTGTTCAATTTAAACATGGAAACAAGCATTTGAGAGACGGGGCAGTGAACAACAAGGTGAGCAAAGATGGGAGCGATGTGTGAGCAGACAATGGTGTTGGATATGGGCAGCATGGTTTGGAAATCTTTACAGAGTGTTCAGGGCAGCACAGTGACTCAGGGGTTAGCACTGCTGCCTCACAGCGCCAGGGACCTGGGTTCGGTTCCACCCTCAGGTGACTGTCTGTGTGGAGTTTGCACATTCTCCCCGTGTCTGCGTGGGTTTCCTCTGGTTTCCTCCCACAGTCCAAAGATGTGCAGGCTAGGGTGGATTGGCCATGCTAAGTTGCCCATAGTGTTCAGGGAGTGTAGTGTAGATTAGGAGTGTTATAGAGGGATGAGCCTGGGTGGGATGCCCTGAGGGTTGGCGTGGACTTGTTGGGCCGAAGGGCCTGTTTCCACACTGTAGGGACTCTATGAGAATAGGAAGCTGGCTCAGAGCTCATGAGAATAGTCTGGTCTAGAGTTGACTAGGAACATGTATAAAGGTTTCAGAAACAGCTGGGGTGAGGTGCAGGTGGGAGTAGGATGCCTTGTTGATGGAGAAACCATGGCATTAGCATTATCTTTGCTGTCTTGGAGCCATTAAGAGCTTTGTATTTTGATATTTTTTCCCTAAAGGATAGCAGGCAGTGTGAATAATACCTTCTCATTACATTGTGGATACAAAGTGATAACGGGATTGCTCAGGAATGAGCTCAGAAGCTTTTTGTTGAGTGATGATGATAGGGAACTAAGATGGGCAAATGGAATTGATGAATGTGTCACTCATGATCTAACAGAATGTTAAAAAGACACAAGAAGTTAAAGGGACTCCTCCTGTTGTAATTGCTGTGGCATTAAGTCAAGCTGTATCGAGCTAATCAATCTTCAATCAATTGGAAGCTTCAGTGAAGTTGATACAATTTCTCAAACCCCATTATTTATCCGACATGAAGCTAGTGTCACGTTCTAATTGTTGTGTCCTAATTCATCACGGGAAACAGGGCACTGAAACACTGAAACATACAGCAAATGACAAGATCAGCAGCAGCATGACAATCTGTAACCCTTAGTAATCCTAGAACAGAAATCTATCATCTCTCTTTGGAAATTATCAATTGACCCCCAGTCAATTGGTGGCAGAGAGTTCCAGTTCCCTCCAGCCTTTGGGTGAAGATGTCCTTCCTGACATCAGCCCTTCATGGCCAGCTGAGCTTTAAGGTTCTACTGCCTTATTCCTCCTGCCAAAGCAGCAAGAAGCATGACTTAAAGTAGAGACACTAATTATTAAAGCGTAATTTGAGGTTACATTTGAAATAAAATCGCATGGTTGGGCAAACAAAATCAGAAATAGCTGGAGAAACTCAACAGGTTTGGCAGCATCTATGGAGAGAAAACAAAGTTAATGTTTTGAGTCCAGTCACCTGCAAAGTGGATTTCCATCCAGTTGCACTATGTAATGATTGATGTTGTGGTGCAGCAGGTAGTGTCCCTGTGTCTGAGCCAGAAGCTCATGTGTTCACGTCTCACTCCAAGCATCAATGGTCGAGGAAGATGTGTTCATAATGAAGCGAAATATCAGGTGGTAAGAGGAGAGGAACATTCTGCTCAGCCACAGACCACTGGAATCTCTATGTGCATGTAAACATCCACACTGCCACAGCAACCCAGTCTCACTGAGTGAACTATAGCGCTACTTTACCATCACAGACTTGCTCTGGGATCAGGGCTCAACACAAAGTGGAGTGAATGAGCCTGCAGTAGATCAGTTACACTTTGAACTCAGTAAGGTAGGCTGTGAAGCAAGAATTACTTCACACTGATATGAAACAAGTGAATGTATATCTGAAATATTAAGATGCCCTGCTGTGTATCAGGCTGTTACAGCAAAATAGATACAGCAAAACAGTGTCTAGATTAGCCAGGATCATATTGAATGGTGGAGCAGGCTCAAAGGACTGAGGGGCCTACTCTTGTTCCTTGTTCAAATGTGGTATTACATCCACAGGATTAGAAACCTCCAAGGAGTGAGTACAGAAGGTGGCCATTCATCCCATCAAATATGAGGTGGTTCTATTAAAGAGCCTTGAAAGAACAGCTCAGTTAGTCACATCTTCTTGATCTGTATGCGTAATTTAGAATTGTTTCATTGAGTGGTTTATCACAGGCTTATATCAGGCATTCTATACTTATACGTGAAACTCACAGACAGATGAATTATAAATGTGTGGAATTTTTCAATATTGATTTCCTCTCGGAACTGAGCAATTGGTTTGGATAAATATAAACTGATTGCTACATCTTATCTGACATTGGACTGATTGCTATTGAGGAATTACAATAAACTTGAAATGGTAACACAGTAATGTCTGTATCATTGACTGAATAAAGTTAGAAGTCACATGACACCAGGTTATTGTCCAACAGATTTATTTGAAATCACAAGCCTTCTGGTATCATGTGACTTCTGACTTTGTCCACCCCAGTCCAACACTGGCACCTCCCACATCATTGACTGAACAAGATCATATTGAGCATCAGTATCAGTTTGACATTAAAATGATGCTTTCTGAAGATATTTTCTCATCTGTCACACATAAACTCACAATCGAGGTTGGAGTCAGTGCATTAGAATTAAATAGCTCAGAAGGGGACTGGGTGGCCCATTGTGTTAACTATTTGAAAAGACTCCCTGTAAATTCCAAATCCCTCGGCTCTTTCCCCACAGTCCTGCAGTGACTCCTCTGTCAAGTATTGACTCAATTCTTTTTTCAAAGTTATTACTGAATCTACATCACCCCCCCCCCTTTCAGGCAGCATGCTTCTGGTCATAATAACTTGTATCAAATACATTTCTCATTATCTCACTTCTGGTTCTTTTGCCAACTGTCTTAAATCTATGTCATGATGTGGAGGTGCCAGTATTGGATTGGGTTAGACAAGGTCAGAAATCACATGACACCAGGTTATAGTCCAGCAGGTTTATTTGAAAACACAAGAGCACATATCCCTACAGTGTGGAAACAGACGATTTGGCCCAACAAGTCCACGCTGATCATCCGAAGAACATCCCACCCAGACCAATCCCCTTACCCTATCCTTGTAACCCTGCATTTCCCATGCCTAATGCACCTAATCTGCACATCTCTGAACACTATGGACAATTTAGCATGGCCAATCCACCTAACTTGCACATCTTTGGACTGTGGGAGGAAACCCGAGCACCCAGAGGAAACCCACGCAGACACAGGGAGAATGTGCAAACTCCACACAGAGTTGCCCGAGGGTGGGATTGAACCCGAGTCCCTGGTGCTGTGAGGCAGCAGTGCTCACCACTGTGCCACTGGGCCACCACGAGGCTTCATTTGACAAAGGGGCTCCGCTTCGAAAGCTTGTGTTTTCAAATAAACCTATTAGACTATAACCTGGTGCCGTGTGACTTCTGACCTTAAATTTGTGTCCCCCTGGTTACTGACCCTCTGGCAGTTTCTCCATGTTGACGTTATCAAAAACTCTCATAACTTCGAACACCTTGATTAAATCTCTTTTAACAGGTCGAAGAAGATTTTGTCAGCTTCTGCAGTCTCCCTGTTGACTGAAGTTCCTCATCCATAGTGAACCTCCTCTCCACCCTGTCCAGCAGACTATAAGACCATCGGAACAGGAATAGGCCATTCAGTCCTGAGCCTGCTCTGCCATTCAGTAAGATCATGGCTGATCCAACCTGTCCACTTTCCTGCCCTTTGCATGTAATCTTTGACTCCTCGACTGATCAAGAATTTATCTGTCTCAGCCTTAAATATACACAGGGACTCTTCCCCCACAGTTCTCTGTGGCAAGTTCCAAAGACTCACAACTCTTTGAGAGAAGAAATTTCTCCTCATCTCAGTCTTAAATTGATGCTCCTTTGTTCTGAGACTATGCCCTCTGGTCCTAGACTCTCCCATGAGGAGAAACATTCTCTCAGCATTTACTCTGTCAAGCCCCTTAAGAACTCCATATGTTTCAATGAGATCACAGCTCAGTCTCCTAAACTCCAGTAAATACAATCCCAACCTGTTTAATTTTTCCTCGTAAGACAATCTCTCCTTACCGAGGAACATCCTAGTGAACCTTTTCTGAACTGTCTCCAATGAAATAATATCTTTTCTTTAAAAAGGGGACCAAAACTGCTCACAGTACTCCAGATCTGGTCTCACCAGCACCTTTCACAGTTGCAGTAAGAGTTCCCTACTCGTATGCTCCAAGCCCTTTGAAATATGGGCCAACATTCCATTAACCTTCCTGATTACCTGTTTACCTGTGTGCTAGATCTCTGTGTTTTGTGCACAAGACCCTCCAAGTTCCTTTGCGTTGCAGCTTTCTGCAGTTTTTGTCCATTTAAATAATACTCTGTTTTTTTGTTCTTCCTTCCAAAATGAACAACTCCACTGCATTGACATCCTCCCGAATCTGTGCTTGCCCGGTATTCAACTGAATACTCCAGTCAAAGTTTACCCAGTGATTCATAAAGGTTTACCACAGCTTGATTAGCTTTCTTTCACTCTGTCACTACTGATTCAAGGAAGAATCCACATGATTTCACTTTAAAAGCCATAAGTTGCTGTTTCTCATTGAAAAAAATCACGAGAACAACTGCATCCAGCAGCATGCAGCATTTAATTAAATACAAACTTTAAGGTATAAAAACTGTGGGGCCCAAATGGAAAAAGGCCTGTTTTAAACTGAGGCCTATGGAAGGAGTTGCTAAATCAAGTTGCAGGAGCTCATTGTGAGTTGTGTTTACACTGTTGCTTTGTTCAAGCAGCGGAGGGTGGGGGGGGGCCAAGGGAAAGATGTTTAAGATGCCACAGCACTGTGTGTGTGTATGCAGAATGAGCTTCACCCAGACACAGACTGCTGATTGGTTTGTGAGTTTGGAGGCCAAGAGTTATCAGCATGTCAGCAACTTTCTGATTGGCTCCAGGGCAATAGAACAGCGAGTGTATGAACAATACAGGGCCAGAAGCTTTCAGACTGCATCCGAGACAAGGTCCCCCTCATCCCTTTCTCTCTCTCTGTCTGCAGTGGGGAAGTAACTAAGAGCTGAAAGAAAGCTACTCTCACTCAGCATTTTTTATACGCTGTTGCCTCCAACCAGTGTCTGAAAGACTGAACTATCAATGTGTCAACTACTCAACTGCCCTGTGTTTTCAGAAAGAACTTAAAGAATCTAGACATTAAGGAGGTCAGACAGCAAGAAAATCTGGGAAGAAGCAAAGGGGAAGCCTCGCTGAATCCTGTGGTTTGGTGCTATTAAACTGTGTTTCCCCAGTACTTTCTCACGCACACATAACATCCAGGTTTGTTTGTCAGTCTGTACGTATGCAAGAAAGAGATCGGAATTTCACCCAGCAGAGTTTTATGTCGATAATTCACAGTTTTGTTTTGTCTATGGTCAGAATTGGTTTGTTTGTAGCAAAACTGTCTGGTTAAGCACAGAAACCTGGTCAGTGTTTTCTGTTATCCTGAGCCCATCAGGCAGGTTACTTGGGGACTTTGTGCAAAATGGCAAAATATTTAATGTTAGTGATGATCTCGGGGTCTATTTCCAGAAGGCCTTTGACAAGGTGCCGTACAGGAGGCTGCAAAGTAAGATAAGGACCCGTGGTGTTAGGGACAAGGTACTGGCATGGAAAAGGGATTGGTTGACTGGCAGAAGGCAGAAAATAGGGTTAAAGGGGTCTGTTTCAGGATGGTAGCTGGTGACTAGTGAAGTTCCGCAGGGGTCAGTGTAAGGGCCACAACTACTCACATTATATATTAACAACCAGGACAAAGGAACTGAGGCATTGTTGCTAGGTTTGCAGATGACACAAAGATACATGGGAGGGCAGGTAGTGTTGAGGTGGCTTCAGGAGGACCTAGACATGCTGGTCAGGTGGTTAAAGAAGTGGCAAATCAATACAATGTGGGAAAGTGTGAGCTTATGCACTTTGGTCAAAAGAATAGAGGCATAAGCTATTTTCTAAACTGGGAAAGGCTTCAGAAATCTGAAGTACAAAGGCACTTGGGAGTCCCAGTTCAGATTTTCTAAAGATTAACATGCAGGTTCAGTTGGTGATTAGGAAGGCAAATGCAATGCTGCATTTGTTTCAAGAGGGCTAGAATACAAGAGATGTACTTCTGAGGCTGTATTAGGCTCTAGTCACACCATATTTGGAATATTGTGAGCAGTTTTCGGCCTTGTACCTAAGGAAAGATGTGCTGGCGTTGGAGGGGGTCCAAAGGAGGTTTATAAAAATGATCCCAGGGATGAAGTATTTGTGATATGAGGAGTAGTTGAGGATGCTAGGCCTGTACTCAATGGAGTTTAGAAGAATGAAGTGGGGGATCTGATTGAAACCTATAGAATACTGAGAGGCCTGGACAGAGTGGACTTGGAGAAGATGTTTCCACAAGTAGGAAACACTAGGACCCGAGGGCACATCTTCAGAGTGAAGGGACGACCCTTTAGAAGGATGAATTTCTTCAGCCAGAGGGTGGTGAATCTATGGAACACATTGCCACAGAGAGCTGTGAAGGCCAAATCATTGAGTGTCTTTAAAACAGAGAAAGATAGGTTCTTGATTATTAAGAGGATCAAGGGTTATGGGGAGAAGGCAAGAGAATGGAGTTAAGAAACATATCAACCACGATCGAATGGTGGAGCAGATTCGATGGGCCTAATTCTGCTCCTATATCTTATGGTCTTTATGGGACAGTGGGGCTTGAGTCTCAGCATACTTTTCTGAATGGGTCATGACATGGATTGAAGTACGCAGCTCAGCTATTGATGCAACAGACGGAGGAATATGTTCACCCTGAAGATCAAAAGCAAATCTGACAATCAGCGAGAGTCAGAGATAGTAGGAACTGCAGATGCTGGAGAATCCGAGACAACAAGGTGCAGGGCTGGATGAACACAGCAGGCCAAGCAGCATCATAGGAGCAGAGAGGCTGACGTTTCGGGCCTAGACCCTTCTTCAGAAAAGAGAGTTGCCAGTCAATGTGAACGTCTGACTCCTGATATTCTGAACCGATTCAATGTGGCCAATTAAAAACAGGAAATGTTTTGATGAAGTGAATGCTGCTCCTAGTGGTTGGTGATGAGAGAAGACAAATTCAGACCCTTACCACAGGAACGATGTGTAGGAGCCTATTTTTCTTTAATGAAGAGTGTTTTTGTGACATGACATTCTGATCAGACGCTGCTGGAGAAATAGCATTCAAAGTTATATGTTTTAAAAGGAAAATTTTGAATTTTTTAGAAAAATGTACTTATCGAGACAGGTCATGGAAATGGGACAAGTGGATTTTTCTGTTAGCTGAGGAATGATTGGCTGAATGTTATTTCATTGTGCTGTAGTGATAACGTACACAGCTCATTGAGGATTGTATAAGGGGTCTCTGTATCTGTTAGTTCAGAAAGTTTTGGGGAAAATGCAAGTGAACACGCAACAATATTAAACAAAGTCTTGTGCAATCATTGATTGTCTAGAAGCATGCAAATTGTTTTTTCTTTATTCATTCATGGGATGAGGGCATCACTGGCCAGGCCAGCATTTATTGCCCATCCCTAATTGCCCAGAGGGCAGTTAAGAGTCAACCACATTGCTGTGGGTCTGGAGTAACATGTAGGCCAAACCAGGTAAGGATGGCAGCTTCCTTTCCAAAAGGACATTAGTGAACCAGATGGGATTTTCCTGACAATTGGCAATGGATTCTTTGCCATCATTAGATTGTTAATTCCAGATATTTATTTAATTCAAATTCCACCATCTGCCATGGTGGGATTCAAACCCAGATCTGCAGAATGTTACCTGGAGGTTTCTGGATTGACAGCCCAGCGATAATACCACTAGGCCATTGCCTCCCCACAAATTTACTGAATGGAGATGGACAAGATACAGCAAATTTACTTTCCCCCATTCTGGGCTTCACTTGGTCCAATAGGAATGGACTTATTGACCAATCACAGTGATCAATATCAATCTCTGTGTTACAGATGAGTCTGTAACAGAGTCCGCTTGAAGTGAGGATGTGGGTGGAGGAAGCTTTGAAAATCAGAGATCCAAAGTTACCTGTTCCATGTCCAAATCCACCCCCACCACCTTGGGTCTCCAATTAAACAAATACTGGATCCCAAGAATATTATCCTCTGAATAAGATCTCTTGAATTTGTGTTTTAATGATTGAGTGTTGTTTCCATTGTGTCCCAAGTGAGCCTGCTTGATGGATTAGCCACACATCACTAAGTACCTTTGAACTGCCCTCATCCAGGGTACAGGCTGTGCCCTCTGGGTCTGCAGGTGAAACAGCTTATCAGTGTGATCCTGCCCACTGAAACACTTCAAAACAATCACAGCTCCTCTCGATCCTCCTCTACTCCATTGAGAGAGCACTCAATTTAGGAAACGCTTGTTTCACTCCGTCCATTTCTATATTATATTTATATTCATCATTTTAGCTCATCATGTGTTGTTTACTTTCATTAAAATGCTGATCTCACCTTAATTGCTTTTCCTTTCATTATTAACTTGCAGCACAGTGTGTTCTTAATGAGTCTCAGCAATGACGTGTACAGTTCCAGCATGTTCTATCATGTAAACATTTACTAGAGGGAAAGGAATTTCAACTTTCATCTTCGACAAGTCCAAAAGCAAAGGAAGAATCGAAGAGGAGACATGACCTGAACAATGAAATTAACACTTGGAGCCAGAGGGGGAAGGATTAGGTTTGTAGGTGTGGCTCGTCTATTGCTGTCACATCAGTGGTACAGATTACAGAGTCATTTTAGGAAATAGAAGACAAGAATAGAAGGAAGTGGAGAGTTTGTCACATTGGCCTCTAGTACATCTGTTCTATAGATGCTCACTTCTAAAGCCATTAGTGCACAGGGTTGACAATCAAAAGGGACAGGTACATTCACACACTCATAGAATCCCTACAGTGTGGAAACAGGCCCTTTGGCCAACAAGTCCACAGTGAACCTTGGAGCATCCCACCCAGACCCATCCCCCTGTAACCTACACTTCCCTGAACACTACAGGCAATTTAGCATGGCCAACCCACCCTAGCCTGCACATCTTTGGACTGTGGGAGGAAACTGGAGCACCCAGAGGAAACCCATGCAGACACAGGGAGAATGTGCAAACTCCACGCAGACAGTCGCCTGAGGCTGGAATTGAACCTTGGTCCCTGGTGCTGTGAGGTAGCAGTGCTAACCACTGTGCCACAGTGCCACTGTGCTGCCCCTTAAGTTACAGTTACAGACAGGCAATACATACATCCATACACACAGTCAATAGATGTGCACACAGTGAGGCACATGCAACCTTACACAGTGCATACATGTACACACAGGATCATACTCACATACATGGTGTACACGTATGCTGACACACACACACACGCGCACACGCGCACACACACGCACGCACACATGCACGCGCACACACACACGCGCGCACATGCTTTCTTGCAAAGCGTTTGGAATACAATAAGGACATGTTATACCTGACTTGTATTAGTATTTGGTCAAGCCACATTGTGTTTGTTAAGTTCAGTTCTGCATATCAAACTTTGGGACACATACATATATAGTATTGGAAGGAGGTCAGTGCACTTTCAGTAAAATCTAAAAATAGAATATGGGGACAGTATCATACAGTCAGCATCGCAGTGAAGCAGTCTGAGAAGAGTGTCCTGTTGTGAGCATCGCGGTGAAGCAGTCTAGGACCGGTGTCCTGCAGTCAACATCGCAGTGAAGCAGTCTGGGAATGGTGTCCTGCAGTCAGCAACGCAGTGAAGCAGTCTGGGAATGGTGTCCTGCAGTCAGCAC
>NW_025966475.1:0-27990 GCF_021869965.1 Rhincodon typus
GGGTGAGAGACACTTACCAGTGTGCCCAATCATAGAATCACTAGCTGAAACTTCTGAATGTGTTTAACTGCATATGTGTTCATTCTGAAGTTATTGCCAGTTTCAGAGAATCATTACAGCAAAGGCTGGCAGTTTAATCATTATTCCTACTCTAGAATCCAGACCTTTATAGTTTTAGCCCCTTATAAATTAATGGTGATAGAGGGATGTTTGGAATGCACTCTATCTATAATCAGCATTTAAAGTGAAACCTTCTATATTGCATTGTTTCAGAACATTCAAGTATGCAGCTTTTTAGGTAAATAATGGATCATTTCTACATCAAAATCATAACTGCAGTTTTCTTCACTTGTGTGTGATTTTCATCACCTCCAGACCAGATTACTGTAATATTCCCATCTTCCAGCCTTCCCCTTGATGAATTCCAACTTTTCAAAAATTGTACACTTGTATGTTTTGGATCAAGGTCTGTTTGCCCATCATCACTTTCCATGCAGACCTGTATTGATTCCCAGTTCTCCCATGTCTAGAATTTAAAATACTCCATTTCTCTGACATCAGGATGTTCTCCCTTACTTAACCTTATTAGTGCCCTGAATGGATTCAGCTGCCTTATTGCTGCTTACAGGAATTTTGTCCCTAAACCCTTCCATCTAACTTTCTTCCTTTAAGACTGCTTAAAATGCAATGTTTTGACTGGACTTTCAATCACCTTTGTTATCCCTTCATTTGTCAGCGTCTATTTTCTTTGATAATCCTTGGAACATTTTTCTATACTAAAATATAGTTTATGAATGCACGTCATACAAACAGAATGTTCAACATTTTTAAGGCAAAGATAAATATATTCTATTAACCAAGGGGATGGAAGATTATTGTGGACGTGCAGGAACGTCAAGTTGACATTAAAACTAGTAGGACCAAGTTCATATTTGAAACTCCAGATGATGCAGGCCTACTTGTTTAGCCTTTCCTCATAAGGCAATCCACCCATTCCAGACACTAGTCTAGTAAACTATTTCTGAACTACTTCCAACGCATCCTTCCATAAGTGCAGTGCCCAATACAGTACACAGTACTGGTCTCGCCAACACTCTGTATAACTGAAACATAACCTCCCCATTCTGGCATTCAATTCACTTCACAATAAAACATAACATTCTCTTAGCTTCCCTCGTGTTTGCTGTGCATTTATACTAATCTTCTGCAATTTATGCACTGGAACACAGAACTTTCTGCGTGTCAGAATTCTGCAACCTTTCACAATTTAGACAATATGCTTTTTCTTATTCTTTCTGTAAAAATGGACACTTTCGCACTTTTCTACAATATATTGCATTTGCCAGATCTTTGCCCAACACTTAGCCCATCGATATTCCTTTGTAAGCTCCTTACATCCTCTTCATAGTGCACTTTCGTGCTTATGTTTGGGCCATCAGCAAATTTAGCTTTGGTCCCTTCATCTAAATCATTTATATAAATTGTAAAATTTGAGGGCTCAGTGCTGACCCCTATGGCACACCACACGTGACATTATGCCACCTTCAAAAAGACTAATTTACTCCTACTCTGTGCTTCCTATAACTGGCCAATTTTCTAATCATGCCAATATATTACGCCCGACACCATGACCTTTTATTTTCTGCAATAACCTTTTGATGTAGTACCTTGTCAAATGCTTTCTGGAAATCAAAATACAATACATTCACTGGTTACCCTTTATCTACAGCATAAATTCAAATAACTCCAATAAATTAGTTAAGCATGATTGCCCTTTGGTAAAACTGTGTTGGCTCTGATTGCCTTGAACTTATTGAAGATCCCTGTTGCAATGTCATCATTGATCTTCATAGAATCCTACAGTGTGGAAGCAGGCTGTTCAGCCCATTGAGTCCACACTGACCCTCTGAAGAGCATGAAAAACATCCCACCCTCCCACTCCCTACCTCCACTGCCCTATCCCTGTAACCGTGCGTTTCCTATGGCTAATTCACCTCGGCTGTACATCTGTGGACACTATGGGCAATTTAGCATGGCCAGTCCACCTAACCTGCATATCTTCGGACTGTGGGAGGAAGCCCAAACAGACACTGGGAGAATGTACAAACTCCACACAAACAGTCGCCCAAGGCCGGAAGTGAACCCGGGTCCCTGGCGCTGTGAGGTTTTGTCCATGTAGCTTTGACTCCTTCTTTTCCTAGACATGGCTAATTGCTTTCAATTCCTGTATAAGTTTGTCCATGTCCCTTAAACAGAGTTAATGCTGCTTCTTTCATTTATGAAATGTTATTAAAGTTCTGAAGTTTACACTATCACATGCCCTTCAATTGCCCTTGTTTAAATTCAAAATAGTACTTTTGGACCCACGCTTCTTTTCTTTAAACTATATGTAAAATTCAAATATATTATGCTTGCTGCCACCGAGGGGTGCATTGAGTATGGACCAATAATTATTCCTATCTCATTGGTAAAAACTATAGCCTGCTGTGTGGTTGGTGCTGGTCTAAGAAATTGCCCTGAAAACTTACAATGAATTCTTCACTTAAACTGTTCCCATTTTTCTAGTCAATGTCAGTTAAAATCCCTCATGACAGTTGCTGTTCCCATTTGACAACTGCCCATTATTTCTTCCTTGATACCCTGTCCTACCATGTTAGGAGGGGGCTGTACACAACTCCCACAAGTGACCTCTTGCCTTTTATTATTCCTCATCAACTCAGACAGCTGCTGTATCCTGGTCTCTTGAAATTTACATCATCTCTCTCTATTGAGCTAATGTCATCTTTATTTAACAAAGCCACTTCTCCACGTTTTCCTAGCTACCTGTCTCTCCTAAATGTAACATACCCATTAATGTTTGGGTCCCAAACTAGGTCATCCTACAGCCACCTCTCCTTAATAATCACTAGATCATACATATTTATCTTAGTTTATTTTATTAGTTAATTTGTTTTGCAGCTTGGTTGACTGGATGGCTGGTTTGCAATGCAAAATGATGCCAACAGCACAAGTTCAATTCCTGTACTGACTGCGGTTACCATGAAGGCTCTGTTTTCTCAAGCTCACCCCTTACCTTAGGCATGGTTTAAGGTTAAACTACCAGCAGTCATTTCTCTCTAGTGAGAGAGAAGCCTATTGTCGGCTAGGACTTTACATTTGTTCTGAATGCTACCTGCTTTAACTATTTTCCTTTTATTTTTGTAACATTTATTTTTATTTGCTGGTTTGCTCTTAGAATTCTGTCCATCCCTGCCATTGTCTGTTTATCATTTCCCACATTAATTCCTTCCTCTGTTGCCTTTTCTCCACTCTTTATTTCACCACAACTTCCCAAATTTGAGCCCTTGCCCCACTACTTCGTCTAAAACCCACTCTACTTTCCTGGTTACACAGTTTGCAACAACACCTGTCCCAGTACAGTTCAGGTGTAGACTATGCCACCAGTACAGATCTCATTTTCCCCAGTATTGATACCAGTGCCCCATGAACAGGAATGCATTTCTCACACACCAGCCTTTCAGCCACATATTTATCCCTCTAACCTTGTTTACCTGATGCCAATTTGCATGTGGTTCAAGTAATAATCCACAAATTAACTTTGAGATTTTCCTTAATCTGATGCCAAGCTCCTCATACTGGCTATACAGAGCGACTTTCCAAGTTGTACAAATGTCATTGGTGCCCTCATGGAACACAACAACTGTATCCTCTCCCTCCACTGTATAGCCTTCTCCAGCCCAGAGCACATGTCCTGAAACCTAGCCCTAGCCTTAACTCTAATCCTAACCCCACTTGAATGGTTTCCTGTACCACGGTAACATGGTCTTTAGCTCATCCGTCCCATAGCCCCTGCCTTCATACAAACAACCTGAGAGAATCTCAAATCAGTTGGACAATTGCACAGGCTGATACTCCTGTCTTCTGGGTCCTCTTACCTGCCTTACTCTTCCTGTCCCTGGCCACTGACTTATCAGCACACCCTATGCTAAAAAGTGTGACAGCCTCCTGGTAAAAAAAAAAAAATTCAGGTAAAGTTCCCCCTCCCTGATGCACTGCAGTGATTGTGATTCTGCCTTCAGCTCTCATACTCTGAGGCAAAGCTGCTCAAACCTCAAACATTTAACACGTTTAAAGTTTGCCCTGGATGATATTCTTGAGCTACCACATGCTGCAACTTTGACATCCCAACTTGTACTGTCATTCTTAATGAATTTTCATTACTTATTTAGTTATACTATTCACTTATTTATATTGTGTTTTACGTGTTCTATTAACTTTATCACCAATATGTACACTATATTAAAACATGAGAATAGAACACACTTAAACCAGTTAACAAATACTCTCTCCTGGTGACTGTGTCAGATCTTGATCTGATGTTTAGGTTTGAGCTTCCTGCCTTCAAATCCTTTCTTTCCAATACCAGCCAATAAACTTGTAGACTTACTGTGATACTTCATGATCTTGAACATCTCTGTCACAAAAGTCTTTTTCATGTCTGGTGACATAGTTCTAAATTTCTTAAATCACACTTCATATTGGGAATCTTCACCAATGGTAATATGCAAGTGAATCGAAATTGCACTATTTAATTGATTTTGACAATCTTCCTATAATTCAGTGATGCAGTGCATACAGTTTTCTCCAATCTTATTTCTCAGCCAATGTGCACCCTGAATCTTTGATCCTGGTTATCTGCTCTCACCTGACAGCAGATCCAATGGACCTTATGTCCCCTCAGTTTGCTTCTGCGTCCATGTATGTTATTGCATTTTGCTGTACCTTTGAACATCTCCACATGTCTCATAATTCCCTTTCCATTTCCTGCCCAAACCGAGCCCTTATAAAGCACTTAAAGATAGTTGTAATATGAGAGGAGCTGTAGAAGTATAAAGTACCTAATATGAGGATGTTAAATGAACAATCAGGTTATTTTAGGGATGACAAAAAGGTTCATAATTTTTCATCAAATAGTGTTTTTACAAAGCCGTCATATTTGTTAATAAGCCATGGTACAAAGCTTCCCCAGTCATTGTACAATGGATGCAGATTGTTTATCTAGTTACCAACAATAGGTGCACTTGTAGCTAGTAGAGTAACTTACTGTTCATTGGTTGGCACTTCCTTCCTGGCCATGATGATGTGCCTCAAAGTGAGCAATTCTTATAAAAGCTGAAAATAATATATGAATTGTTCACACTTACAGCAATGTTTGATCTTTCAGATAACCTTACAACTAATCATATTTATTGCTATAATGTATACCACATGTTCATTTTCATGCATTTCAGGTTTTAGAGGATAATGACTATGGGCGCGCTGTAGACTGGTGGGGTTTTGGAGTTGTGATGTATGAAATGATGTGTGGCCGCCTTCCCTTCTACAATCAGGATCATGAAAAGCTGTTTGAACTCATTCTAATGGAAGAGATCAGATTTCCACGCACTTTGTCACCTGAAGCCAAATCTCTTCTTTCTGGGTTGTTGAAGAAAGATCCTAAACAAAGGTGTGTGTTGGCTTTCTCTGGGTTGTAGAAGGAATTTAATTACAAATAATTGCACCAGCAATGCTTGCAAGTCTGAGCAGTGTTTGAACACACTTAGAGGAGGCGAGCTGATACTATCAACGATAAAATGTAAATTTTAGTTTAGAAATTTGTACATTTTGCCAATACGTGATTTTGAAATTTCATCACCATATTTACCAGATAAGAATATCCTCTACCATTTTAACGTATGTTATCTATAGAACTAGGTTCGACTGGGGCAAGAAAGGTCATTTAGACCGAAGTCTCATTTGCCTGCTTAGGTGGATGTAAATTATCCTATTGCAAAGCCCAAAAAAGTGTGTAGTAGTTCTCGCCAACATTTGTGCTGGCAAACATTTTATCCTTCAGGCAGTATCACTGAAACAGATAATCTGACCAATTATATCATTGCTGTTTGTAGGACATTGGTGTCTGCAAATTGACATTACAAGTGACTACACTGGAGGGATTTTGGGCATCCTAATGATTATGAAATATGCTATGCTGCTTGCAATGTTTTTCTACTGAAAAACACACTAACATGTAAGATCCGGAAAGAGTTCATTGATTTGCCTTTGAAAGTCAGTGGCAATAAATTAACTTTGGCTAAATATTTGATAGAGTAGAAAACTATGATGTTTGAAATTATTTACCATTCACTTGCTTTGTAAAGAATTCCAGATCATAGCATTATATATATATATTCATGTTAACCAACTGTATATGTCGCTAATTACACCAACTGGTTTTGGTCAGTTCAGTGTATACCATTCATTTTCATATACAGATGCTGTTCCTGAAAAAAAAAACTTTCAGTAAATTTTTTAGTGTACTTGTGCTTTAAGTGGTTAATGAGGCAGAAATATCTCCAATTAGTACTTATTTTTTACAAAACCCATCTATTTTAGTTTTCTTTTTGTTCTTAGTTCTTCCACGATGCACATCATTCCCTGACCTGGCTGCTGACTTTGAACCACTTCAGTAGCATCGTGGTCCTGTTACACATACACATTCCCTGATACTGTTTTAACAGCTCAGCGTGGTGGAGTGATTTACCCAGTGATGATGCATGGGATTAGTTTTGCAAACTATTGAATGGCTATATTTGCTTTTGTGGAAATAAACTAAAGCTATCGCAGAATATTTGTCCACTTGGCTTGGTTTATGGCACTTATTGAGAGATTAAGCTGCATATCAGGATTTAAATACTCAATTTCAGTTAACATTTCGATGTAGCACAGAAGATAACTGTGCTTTGAGAAGTGTTACACTTGAGACACAAGTTATTAAACTGAAATCCAACGTATAAAAATAGATAGATTTTCAATGATGGATTTTAAATATGAGCAGAGGCACCCAGTATCCCAGCTGATTTTTTCCCCCTCTGTTAATTGATACAAAACAAAGCAGAAGACTAGTCATTCATCTCTATTATCTCGGGATAATATTGCTAATCTGTTTGCTTATGGTCATTAAACTTCAATTGAAGTAATTAATTGTAAGAAGTGACATGAGATGTACAATGTAATTGTGATTTCATGATATGTTGGAAGTTGGCATTGTTGAATCTGTGAGACTTTAACCGGGTAGATCTAATTTACAACAAAATAAGTTAAATTTATACCAAGCCAAATACTGTTTTCTTTCATGTATGTGCATTTTTGAATATTATTTGCCTTGGAATAATTTTGTTTCCTTATGCCTGTGTAATGTGTATTGAGACCTTTTTTTTGTTGAAAGCATTAGGTAAATGCGAGTTGTTATATTTCTGACTAGGTTGGGTGGTGGCTATGATGATGCAAAGGAAATAATGCAAGACAAATTCTTTTCTGGAATTGAGTGGCAAGATGTCTATCAGAAAAAGGTAATGAAATATATTTAAAATGGTCTAGCCATTCAGTTTGTACTGCAAGTGCATAACTTACTGAACAAAATGGGTCTGAATATATTCATTTATGGAGAGGCTTAATTTGCACTGGATTGGTCTTTCAATGCTGCATTTAAAACTGTAGTATGCAGGAATCGCAGATATAAATGCTGCATCCTGTCAATGACCCCAGCGCACTATTATGTGTAATCCTCCTGTTTTTTCTGTTGTCCAATAATTTTTTATACCTCTTCCAGTTGTTGGCTACTTTGGTCTCACTGCACACCATAATTTAATGCATCATGGGGGAAGGTTTGATTAGGGAGGTTGGCAAGTTGGTTAAGGTATCACTCTAAACCACCTTGTTACTGTAGGGGTATTCTTCATAGGTTGGAGCTGATCTACACTGTTGAGTAAAGCATAAAGCTTTACATATGGCAGTGCTGTGCCTGAACAAGGAATGCTGAAAACAGTTTCTTGAAATGGAAGGTATTCCACTTGCCAAAACCAACATTCCTAATATTGTAAAATGTGAAAAACAGGAAGTCAGTGATGTATTTAATAAATCCACTTTCTGTGTTTCCATGGCACTGCCATATGACCAAATTATCACTTTTTAATCCAGCATTAACTTCAATTTGAGAATTTTTTTATGACGCAAACCCAATGAAATAATGACATTTTATACATTCAACAGCTTATTCCACCATTTAAGCCTCAAGTGACATCTGAGATGGACACAAGATATTTTGATGAAGAATTTACTGCACAAACAATAACAATCACTCCACCTGATCGAGGTACTATGCATTACATTTTTGTTAATAGCCCATTCCATTGTATGTGTTGTTCGAAAATAATTTAGTCAAACTTTTGAAAATGTAGCACTTGTCTGCTATATTGATAAGGCTCTTGTGTTGAACAGATGGCAGCATGGAATCCATAGACAATGAGAGAAGACCACACTTTCCCCAGTTTTCTTACTCAGCCAGTGGAAGGGACTGAACTCAACCACCTTAAAAATGAATAAAGGAAATCGGATCAAATTTTTAAGGACTTATAATAAGGAATGAGTACAAGAGGTCATCAGTATAAACTGGTTGGTCTGTAGATAATTTGGACAGCAATGTTTGCTGTTTCAACAAAATCTTCATTTGTGATATGTTGGAAAATGAGCTACTTCTTAAACTGAAGTATTGTTTCTTTGTGCACTGACCTAATTTCAAATGAGTAGTTATGAGGACATACATTTGGGATAAATAGGCACCATTCTGATTGACAGAACAGTGGAAACTGATATTTTGAATGGAACACCCCCTTTATTATCGCTACATATTTATGGACTTCATTAAATGTACCCAACTGATCAGATAGATTTAAAATTCTATTTCAGTAATTGGTTCTTTGTAAGATATTTTCAAATCTATAAAATAGGTAATGATCAATCCAATCTATTGATAACGTATATAAGATCTGATTAAGATAATAGTGCAAAAAGTAAACCTCTCCAGTCACAGATGGCTCATTATGTATTACTGGTCCAGCATACAGTACTGTAAAGGTGAAATGTACTCTGGAGTCCAACCAGAGCTTCTGCCACAATTTGTTTACCTTTCTACAATGTGTAAACATCAGATTGCCTCAGTGAGGCACAATAATATCTTCAGCAGCAGGAACTTTGCTGCAGTCTATGAGGAAAAATTGAAATCTACAACAATTGTTTGCATTTCAGTGTCAAGCTTCATACTAACTGAAATACACTCCACATATTACCTTGTTTATATGTAATATACATGCCATTTCTTTGATACTTCCTGGGCATCTTTGGATGTTACTTTCACAGTTTGCTAATATTATTTATCAGTTTAAAAAAAATTAAATCAATTATGTCAATACCACATTTAGTAACTTAATGTTTAATAGTGAATGTTAAGGAATATTTGTTTCCCCATTTGTGGTTTGTTTCTGTATCTTATTGTCCTAAATGGAGCAGAAAAATATCTATCATACTGTATTCAAATGATAATGAATCAGTTCAGTCATCAGTTACATTCCATTGAGATTGTTCACATCATTCTAGCTCAATTGAAACATCTAGATGGAAATTGCAGGATTGAACTAGCACCCAATGCACTATTTGTGGAGTGAATATTCTATAAATGACTGTGTTTTAAATACTCAGTAGTTCCTGCTTTCCATTTGGCATTTGGTGGATCAAGGATAACTATTTAATTAGGTACTGGTAAACAAAACCAGTTACCACTATTTTGTACCCTGTATGGTAGTATTTTTACATATCTATTGTAAAAATTTACTTCAAATATAAATAAATAAGAGATATAACATCTAAAGCCTATAATCATTGAATATTATGCATTGATTATGCATCTTATTTTAGCATTGAGGCAAAAAATTTGCTGTTTTGACAAAATCTATTCATCCTCAGAATGGCAGGCGGTTACTAGAGGATGTTACATTTGGATCAGTGCTAGGGCCCCGTTGTTCACAATCTGTATTTGTGGGGATTATTTATGATGTTTCCCAATGTTCTGATGATACAAAGCTAGGATGGAACATCAGTTATGAGGAGATGGCAGGAGGCAGGATTTGAACAGGGTAAGTGAATGGGCAATGACATGACAGTTGAAGTATTATGTTGTCACAACACAATTAAAATATGGACTTTGAGTTTTCAACTTCCATCATCTGATTTTAATAATTGAGGCCTTCATGGACTAAAATGGTTTTAAAAAGGAAGGAAAATTAACCTAGAATAACCTGGAGCATAAATACATCAACCGAAAAATGTGCACCATAGGTTAGCAAGCATTAAAAAAAATACATAAATTAAGCACCAGGCTTTATTCCTAGAGGGGTAGAATTGAAAAGTAGAGGAGTTATGCTAAATCAAATCAAGCTTTGGATAGATCACGTGTAAGACTACAGCATACAGTTCTGGTTTCCATATTGCATAAAACAATCATTGAGGCACTAGTGTGCAGGGGAAATTAACAAAGAATGCTGAAAGTATGTGGGTATACATATCAGCAAAGGCTGCGAATAAAGTCAGGAGTGACCTGTAGGAAGTCTTTAAAATTATGAAAAGTTTTAATGGAGTTGATATGGAATGAGTGTTTCCACTTTGAGAGAAGAGCATAACTAGACGACATCAATGTAAGACTGTGCCACAGGGAGTGACTGAAACAAACATTGCATTTATGGAGGAGCTAGCCAACATAAGAGAGAAGGGAATAGAGGGTTACAATGGTCGATATAGATAAGAAAAGATGGAAGATGACTTGAGCAGAGCATAAATGCTAACACAGACTGGTAGGGCTGAATGGCCTGCTTTTGTCCAGTATAGTTTAGTATTTTTATGTCCAGATATCGTAATCTTTTGTGTGTACTTGGATCTGAAACAACTTCAAAAACAATGTCCCTCATTATTCCATGGGTTAAATATCCCTTTCCTCAGGTTCTCCAATCAAACTTTCATTAATTAAATCTTTGAAATCATCTCTCGTTGTAAGTAAATGCATGTTACATATTTTTGTGAGAAACAGGCTAACCTGCACCATGTGGCAGTGTAGCCATCAATGGTTGGCACTTAATTCAAGTCCAGGTGGTATGACAGACAGGCTGTATTCTTCCTAGTTGTTAGAATGTGACATCTGTTAAGTACTTGTTACTTGTAGTGAAAATTCAAACCATTTTATATTGATCCTGAGTATGAAAAAGGATTCAACTTGAACAATTTTACAGTAGAACAGAATGCTTTGTATTCCATTTAAGTGCTTGGCCACGTACTTCGTTACAATGTGCCTTCTTTGTAGCAAAATTAATGCATTTTTTTTGTGTTTGCCCAGATTTCTTTGAAAAAGAACAATATTTTATTACATTAGGAAAGAAACATGTCTTTAAATATTTTAATCATTGCTAGGGTCACATTCATAAGGTGAAGAATCTTAGAATACATCTAAGTTCCCTGCATTTAACTGCCTTTCTTTAACTTAGTCCTTCTCTTCGTCCCTTTCCCAATTATTACCTAGGATCAACATTTCCTTGTGCTAATCTTGTGCCCTTACTCCGACCTAAAATTTACTGCAGATTGCAATAGCTATGTTTTTATTCAGTTAGTCTGCAACACAATATTACACACCAACGATCATAGCTGACTTTGTTAATAGGCAGATCTATGATGTTAAGTACTTGTAGAAAGATTCTCTAATAACTTTCACATAAGATACATCTTGATAGCTAATTGAGTTTAGATAATCAACAGAATAGTATATAAGTTAGGTAAAATGCCAGGCACAAATTCTGATCTGTACTGAATTAACTGACATTACTTTGAATAGAAGTTGAGCCATGACAATTTGCTTCATTACTTTCCACATCTGATATTTAAAGCTTGTTGCTTGACTAAAGATTTAATTGGGCCTAACTGGAATGTGCTTTTTGACTGAAGTCTTTGAAGAAGGGTTATAAATAAATAGTCACTTGGCTGAAGTACTAGAAGCTGGGTAGAATCCTACATCATTAATACAGGGAATGGTCATCACTTTCTAGAGCTTTAACTTCCATACTATTTTTCTTAAACCACATGCTCTTTCCTGATGTAATTTGCAGGGTAGGTCATTTTGGACTGAGATGAGGATAATTTTCTTCACGGAGGTGGTGAACCCAAGGAATTCCCTACCATAACAGACTGTACAGGCCAAGTTACTGAATATGTTTAAGAAAGTAATAGATGTCTAGACATGCATGGGAAGAAAGCAGGAGTATGGTACTGAGATAGAGGATCAGGCATGATCATACTGAATAGTGAAGGCTCAGTGAGTTTGAATGGAGTATTCCTGCACATATTTTTAGTGTTTCTCTGTGGAATTCATAATCAGACCTGTGAAACATGTATCTGACTTGCTCATAATCTAAGTAGAATTTTGTGAAAAGGTCACAGCAATGTTAAGGTAAGACTATTTTGGTTACTTTTAATTTTGGGTTAGCCTGCATAAGAGGCTATTTATGCTCGTACTTTTGCCTTGCTTACTATCTCAGTCAGTACCCATGGTTTAGGAGACAGAGGTAAATTTTATTAATGAGTGAAAGGAGAGATGAGAAATAGTTTTGTGCAACAATTTAGGAATTAGAATGCGCTGCAAAGGAGGTGGTGAGGCAGGCTTTTTTTTTTTGAAAATGGTATTGGATAAATATTTGAAAAGGATAAAATTGCAAGCTTCTATGGAAAAAGCAGACAAGAGGAACTAACAGGATTGTGCTCTCAGTAAAGGTATAAGGAATCAAATAACTACGCCACCCCTGAATACCTGCAATAGACATGAAGCATAAGGTTGGCACATCCTGTGACTGTAATGGCCAGTTGCACTGTTACAGGCGCAAGACCATGCAGATATTTTGAGATGCCTCTATGAAGCACCAACAAAGTAAAGACTTATTGCACCTCATCCAACCCCATCTCAGGGATCATCAAAAGGATTGGGGACTGGCTGCTCTTTTACTTACCTGCAGATTTCTAATGAATCATAGAATCCCTACAGTGTGGAAACAGGCCCTTTGGCTCAACGAGTCCACACCGAACCTCAAAGCATCCCACCCAGACCCACCCCACTATAACCCACCTAATCTACACATTCCTGAACACTGTGGGCAATTTAGCATGGACAATTCACCTAGCATGCACATCTTTGGACTGTGGGAGGAAACTGGAGCAACTGGAGGAAACCCACGCAGACACGAGGAGAATGTGCAAACTCCACACAGACAGTCGCCCAAGGGTGGAATCGAACCCGGGTCCCTGGCACTGTGAGGTGGCATTGCTAACCACTGAGCCACCGTGCTAATATTAACTTGAATTTCCTAATCCTTTACTTTTACATTTTATTTATATTTCATGTTTTGAAATGCCATCAATCAACTCTTCAATCTCTTCTAGATTTCCCAAAGCTAGAAGAACTTTTTATCTCTAACGTTTCTGATGGTTCAATCTAGCCTTTACATTTTCCAAGGATTTTCTGCTCTCTATCTAATTGAGGTGGAAAACTGGGTGCAAAGAGCAGACTTCCATTTTGATCAGGTTTGAACCTGTTTCAAACTGTGCCAACACCAGAAGTTATTGGGTCATGTTTCTGTACCTTTGTTGTAGTAGACTGAAAATTGCACATTGAGATGCCAATACTGATGATTGGCAGACTTTAAATGAAATATTAAATATAGTTACTTTCTGATGCAGTTCTGAGGGTCACTTGACTCAAAACATTAAATCTGCTCTCTCTCTACAGATGCTGCCGGACCTGCTGAGCTTTTCCAGCAATTTCTGCTTTTTGTTTCTTATTTTCTGATGATTGTGATTACATTCATTGGACATCTTAGAAGGAAGACAAACTGATCTTAGAAGGAAGACAAATGTTTTGAAACCAATATTTGACTATATGTTTTTATGGAACCAAATTTTATTGTATATAACAAGTGTTTTACTTTTTTTGAGGGTGGGGGAACATTACATTAGCCCCAAAATAGCTATGTAACTTGGATATCAAGAAAATCTAAAGCTGAATCTGAATGGTTGTTGTGCCCATAACAGCATTTCACCATCTGGTGCACATATAGCCTTCCAGTCTGAAACTGGCATTTGAACAGCAGGCTTAGAAGTTTGACAATTCACCTTACATAGGGATCCAGCTTCATTTCCCACCATAATTCAAACCTGGAACCCCACAGCAGGAAAAGAAAACATGAAATAACCCAAAGCCACCTGTGCTCACATGAATAATTTAGTAATGTCGAACTATGAACAAATTCAATGCATTCTTTTAAAAAAATAAATTTCTTACTTTCCACAAAAACAATGTTTTAAGCTTATATAAACAAATTGAAAATTAATTCATGGTAGTCATTTTGTAGGCAAGAATTTCTGACTAATATTCTACTTTGGATGGAAAAGTTCTATAGTAGCTGATAGGCTCTTGTCATTAGCCACTTACACTATATGGTTGTACATAAAATATCAGTCAATCTTTGTCCTCAATTGATGGGATGCAGTTATTAGACTGGGGAAACCATTGGTTGCAATTGACTGACTAGTCAGAACCTCTTCAGTATCCTACTGTGATTGAGTGATGCATAGGTCCACTTTGGTCAAAAGGTCGAGGCCTTTGGACTGCATGCTGTGCTATACTGAATCAAAACTGCCACAGAGAATGTACTGGGGACCAGCCATGTTCTTTTGCCCTATCCAGAAACACAAAATACTTCATGAGTCTAGACGTGATTAGAAACTCTGCATAAAAGCAGTTGTGAATGACTGACAGATTGAATCATTCTTTGTTTTGCAGAAGTAGGAACATGTGTCAGCTGTCGCAGCATCTGCCCTCAGTAGATGTGATTGGCTTGAACCCTGAAGCAACAGATTGCAAATCCTAATTCTAAAAATCCTTGACTTTTATAAGAAAGGGGTAACTTTTAATAAAAAGAACAAACTACCATTTCATATAACTGCAGAAACTTAAAGCTAAGCTGCAAAGAACAATTATTTAACTGTCTTGTGAATTTTTCACCAAAAGTTTACATCTGTATCAACACAATAGTTTGCTTCATAATAATGTGCTGGCTTTTAGGGGAATAAAGAACTCATAGAAGTTTTGTTTCCCATTTTATGGTCAGATATAAAAGAAAGTGTTAGCTATCTACTTCAAACATTTTTTATTTTTGAAATGTGCAAACATGAACAAAAGAATGAATTATTTAACATTAACTGATTATCTTATTAAATCCAGGGTTTAAAATGAGTCCTTTAATATACTGAATTCAGATATCATTAACAGTTCAAAACCATTTAAAGTGGAACATCCTTATAAAAGAAAAATTATTTACTTTGAAAGTGAAAACATTACATTAAGTTTAAAACAGATATTTTTGTAATTTTAATTTATAGTGATAATAGCTAGCTACCTGTATTTAAACTTTTCTATCTTTTGCATGTTCAAGTAGTTTCAGTGCCTGGAAGACATTATATATCAACATAACTAGATTTTCAACAATTTATTACTTGTGTCTTGTCTAAGGAATTCACTTGAAAATGATACGAACTATATCACTCTACACTCTGACAGTGAAACTGGATTCCTATGTTGATTTGAAATTTATTTTGAATTCCCAGTGTATATCATGCAATGGGGAAATAGAACTCTTTGTGGCCTATAGATGAGAAAGAGGCAGCTTTATCTCCTATCATAGCCAGACATGGTAGTACAAAGCAGGGCAGAGAGTTAAAAAGATTGTGAAGAAATGCCAAAATGTAAAACAAAGTAATTTAGTAAAAAAATGCATCTATAGGATTTATTTGAGTGTGATCATGGTAAAGTGCTAAAATTTGCTAGGGTTTTGTGCAGCTTATGATTGTAAAAGTACAGGAACACATCCATTGTATGAAACACTGTTTCTTTTGTCAAGATACATGTTCAATAGGTATTAACATTAATAATCATTCATATGGTATTATTGCTCAACTATTAATCCTGAAACTCCAGTCCTAGTTCCAGTCCTGCCATGGCAGATGGTGGGATTTAAATTCAATAAAGAATCTGGAATTAAGAGTCTAATGATGACTATTTTGGGCGGTTAGGGATGGGCAGAGATGCCCTCATCCTGTGAGTAAATAAAACTCCAATAATATTCTCACAGGTAATTCAAAACAGAACTTTTCTTTGTAAAAAAAAAAAAAGCAAGAAAAAAGTTACGTTTTCCAAATTGCTTACGAACAGATTTACTTTAAAATAATTTCCTACTTGTTTTATATATATATAAAACTGCATGCACTATTCAATACTGCTTTGCAAACATTTTCTTGAGATTCTCATTTAGAATAGGAGATATTTTCAGGTTCCATTTTGCAAACTTTCAAAATCTTTATTCAGGTTGACAACTTGTAATTCTATCACAGATTTAACATATTAAGAACGTGTTGAGTACTTTGCAAGAATACAAATTCAATGCATACAAATTTTAATATATGCAACACAAATGTTGGATCAGGTGATCAAAAGCTTTGGTGGTGGAGGTAAGCAGACTTGAGGATGGAAATAGTCAGAAGATCAGTTCAGGGCCAAATAGAATACCAAAGCTGCCAGCAGTTTGGTCCAGTTTCTCACACATGCTGTAAGATGGAGCCTGTAGTTGAAGAAGAGAGCTTGTGGTCTTTTGTGCATGTATGAGAGTCATAAATGAAGAATGTCCTGGTTACATGAACAGTTGTTGTGTACTTTTAAACTGCAGGAAAGTGTATTATGTGGGAATATAATATTTGCCATCAATTACTTACAGCTGATTAACACTAGAACATGATTAAATTACATGTAGGAAGAGAGAAGAAAAAAGTTACTTTAACGGTTAGTAAATAAATTCAGAACATCACCTGTAAGGTAACAGCTTACTGTCATTCCTAAAAAAAGGTTATTTACATTTGACCTGTATCTTCAAATACTTCCTGGAAGTAAAACACTGACGAACAGCCATTTGGTTTATAGATAACACAGTGTAGAGCTGGAGGAACACAACAGGCCAGGCAGCATTACAGGAAGAGGAAAATTGGCATTTTGGGTCAGGACCCTTCTTCAGAAATGGGATTTCAGCTTTCCTGCTCCTCTGATGGTGCCTGGCCTGCTGTGTTCATCCACCTCCCCACTTATCTGACTCCAGTATTGGCAGTTCTTACTATCTCACCATTTGGTTTATGCTCTTCAGATCCATTCTTGGCATTGAATGTTTTTTTTTCAAACCAAATAGGATTCAAGAAATTTGAACTGGACCTTTCCTAATAAAAGAAAAACCACAAGTAATGGCAAAGTATCTCTACTTTTGAGTCAGGTGACAAAAGTGCCACATGCTCCAGAGTTCTGTGTAGTAAACTCTCGTACGAAGGACAAGGATACGGATCTATCCTAAGTCCAATGGGTTTCTTCTAAGCATTTTTCTGAACAGTATTTTAAGTAGCATTTGAGCTTAGTTCCAAGAGTACATTAGTTACCATTAGAAAATTCTAGAGGTTAAAACAGACAATCTTATCAAGTTTTGCAAGTGTAACCTTAATCTAATTTCACCTTGATATCCAGAAACCAAATCTGAAGTATCAATAAATCTCAAATACTTTGGGGTAGCCTACAGTCCTGAAAAAGAATAGTCAGTGCAACTTTCCCCAACTGTGGTTAATCTCAATTCATATTAATTTCATCTGTGTAGCTCAGCAGTGCACTCTAGGGGCTGGATAGGCATTCAGTCTAAAAAGCTGAAAGAGAAACATGCATTTTAGGGGAAATTAAGAAAACAAGGGTGGCACTAGAAGAATGAAGACAGGTAGGAGGTGGCTTGAGGGCATAAGTGATTCAATTTATTTAATCAGCTTTGTAGTGAGATAGCCACAGAAGTGCACAAGATGAAAGGTTACATCTGTTTTAATAAAAATGATGAATTTGATTTTGCTTGACTTTTGACTGTCTTTCAAATCATCTACTCCACTTCGTACCCTTTTGTCACTCAGCATTAATCAAAATTATGCTGTTTGTATGGATCCTAAATTTCACCTGTTCTAGTAGAATAAAGATGCCATAGATTTGTCCCAGTAGTCTTTAAATCTTAATCTCAGTTGCTGTTTATAGGATATTACTGCTGACAGTCAGCTCACATCTCCCTTTACAACCACAAAAATGCTTTGGATTCATCCTTTGTAGTAAAGGCAGATGGACAAATGAAATAAAACATTCTTCCATTTTTTCCCTGCCCTGATTAAGATATACATTTGATTACTTTCCTCAAGATTACATTGCAGACAGAAGGAATACTGCAAATGCAAATCAGACTAATTCAAGTGTTCTGAGGAAGGGTCACCAGACCGAAACGTTAACTTTTCTCCTTCACAGATGCTGCCAGACCTGCTGAGCTTTTCCAGCAATTTTGTTTTCGTTCCTGATTTACAGCATCCACAGTTCTTTTGGTTTTTAATTCTCAAGTAAGGGAGGGCCTCTTTAGGCACAATGGAATTGTCCCTCCCTCAGAGGGAAGAGGTCTGGGTTCAAGCCCCACTTGCTTGGTGTAATCACTGTTCAGAGATGTATAATATTTCTAATTCTCAAGTGGTTCAAAAATACATTTAGCAGCATAGCTCTGGAAATTTTCACCTAATTGCAGACATCCAACAGGCTACAACTCATATGGTGGGTCAAATATTTGTACAGAATTCCCAGTCTTAACCGCTACCCTTTAAGGGGATGACCCATGAGAGGTTAAATAAGTTCAGGTCTGACTTATTTAGGGGACAATACAGGTTTAGCCAACAAGAGGGAAGAATAAATTTATATAAGAAAAGGATATTCAAGCTCGGTCCTGCTCAAGCACCATAAAATGCTCATTTGCTAAATGATGTGCCTACTGCTAGAGGTCCAGTGTATCAAAGGTCACCAAGCAGCATCAGTAGCAGAGTTAGTGGGAAGGCACATCAACTGCACTAGAATGCATCAGTGCCAAGTATCAGTATTACAGGATCAGGCCTAAAAGATAACTGCATTAGTACTGTTACAAATCCACACCTGGAATTTTGCAATTATGACTAACTGAATTATGCACAAACTTTTGGAAATAGCCCACTTGTATCAGGCCTGCAGAATTTTAACAAGCCTCACTGGATACTAGTCTAATTCATAATCTCAGTCCTCAGTTTGCAATTATACCAGTGAATTCATTCAAATTGTTGTCTTTTCTCCTACTTTCTGCACCTAGCAATTATCCTCAAACTTTAAAGTTGTAATTAAGACATCTGCTTCCTTTTAAAGGATAAATCTGTACTAAATACTGTTTTCCATATCTAACAGCAGCCATCCTGACACCTTCAGATACCCCTTGGCCGAGTCTTTAGTGTTAGCTTGGTAGTGTTCATTTTCAATTTTACTTTTGCTGAAAGAATTAGATAGGACTATCACCCATTAGAACTAGTGCAATTCAGACTAAAGCTAAATTAGGATTAAGAGTAGAGTCAGTACTTAAGGAATAAAAAGTAAGAGCAGTGGAGTACTGCAAAAATTTATACAAAGTTTTATTTATACAAATACACAAATTAAAAATAGTATATTACAATGTAGGATTTCACTTCCATTTGTGCATGAAAGTGATCAAGTTAATGCATTAATTGTAAAACATTTCTATACAAGTTACAGCTAATTCAAAGCTTCAACATCTTCATGGGAAGCAGCCATAGCAGAAAACCCGATCATAAGCTTCATTATAACTAAAAAAAAAAGAAAAGTGTGTTAGTGTTGCATTTCTCACTAAATTTATTGTAGAAGGGCAACTATTTGATTGTAGTGAAGACACCATTGGTAATCAGTTGTAAAATCAAAGCACTCCAATTACAACACGAAACCACTCTTATGCACCAACTCCAAA
Source organism: Rhincodon typus (assembly GCF_021869965.1). Lineage (NCBI taxonomy): Eukaryota > Metazoa > Chordata > Chondrichthyes > Orectolobiformes > Rhincodontidae > Rhincodon > Rhincodon typus. Next base: position 19,845 of record NW_025966475.1, read on the forward strand.
CTGCTAAGTAAGACTAGCTAAGAAAAAATTGAACAGCTTAAGCAGAATCGCAGGGTGTCTGGTGATCAATAAAATTTAGAAGAGTCACTGGAAATGGAGTTCTAGCCACCACTGCTTCATTAAATCGTTATTCCAAGTACATGCTGCATGTTCAAAACAAAGTCAAAATACTGAAGAAGGGTCTAGGCCCGAAACGTCTGATGCTGCTTGGCCTGCTGCTGTGTTCATCCAGCTCTACACCTTGTTATACTGACAAGTTATTTGTCTTTTGTTAAAATATAGACAAAAGACAAACTTGAATATGAAATTAGTGAAGTAAAGTAATTAAACCAGTGGCTCAAAACCAGAACCAGGAAGGGATGAGGTGTAAAATGGCCCACTTGGGGCAGAGTGTTTAAAATCTTGATTTAATTAGATTTTAAGAAGTGTACAAAAATAGCATTCAAGTTTGGTGGAAAAGAGGTGCAACTCAACAATTCTCCCTACCAATGACAGAATAGATATTGAGCCTTTGATTTTGTCTCTTTTTTTAAAAACACTAAAGCATGAAAGATTTGTAGACTTCTAGAATGGTTGAAGGAATTTTATTAAAAAAAAAGGTGGAATTATGTCCTCCAGCTATAATGATATCAACACATTCCTTCTTCACCAGCACCCCCCAGCTGTTTTTGGAGAGGACAGAGGTTTCAGAGGTTTGCTTGCTGATTTTTTTTTTTCCACTGAAATTCAAAGACCTTGTTCATACGTGCCCTGACCCCTTCAGGGCAGGTGGTCCTAAATCTGGACCTTATAGCCTAGAGGCAAGAACTTAAAGACAAGGCCTTTTCAAACATTATGAAAACAGCGAACAAGAACCTCCCTAACAATAATTGTCATTGTGCTGTCAAAACATCAGCATACAAAAGGTGAACAGAATATTCAAATAAACCCAGATGGCTTAGCTATATTAATGAAATTGCAAAATTTTTGATTTCACAATATGACAATTTATAGAATGCAAAGCACAAAATAGGATTACTCACTCATTAAATGAGCATAAAGAACAACAAATCCTTGCACAGTGATCACACACTTTGCTGCAATGTTGACATATTAAGTGGTCACACTGAGAGCATGGCTCCTTGAAATTTGATGGCTTCAAACAGATAAAACAGTTCGTGGTTGCTGGCTTGATTGATGCTATGGAATAAAAGTGAGGTTGTTAGAGCAAATTACAATAAACAAAATTTCATAAAAGCAAAGATATAGGAAGATTTATTAAATTCCTAATCTGCTGTATCAAAAATATTTACATTGACAAATCATGGTTTTTTTCAAAATCTGAAGCCAGCAAACACTACCACAGTTGTCAGGAAAGTTGTCTCATATGGCCACTTAGTGGCAAGTTGGTAATTCAGCTATGCTAGTCTGAGAAAACATCAGCAGTTATCCTACTGTCGTACTCCACCCAGTGGCTAGCTTTGTCATGAACAGAAACTGGAGAGTCAAACAGCCTCTTGATGACACCCTGCAACTCAAGTCACATTTAATGCCAATACTTTTGAGTCACTATCTTGATACATATTAAAGGCCCTGCCATACAAGAACAGTATTTCTATTCACTTCTACGAACAGCTCAATATGCACTGAGTTACCACATTACTATGAAGTGCTGATATTGCCAAAAATTGCTTATATAAAAAAAACAACTTAGTTTTAGCAATCATCTACTAAACGGACAAAAAGCACAGAACACAAGCAATGCCCCATTTCAAACAACAGACCCATAAGTTGTATACGCTACCTCAAATAGATATAAATTTGTGAAATGAGGAACTGGTATAAATCCTAACACTATTAAAATGTTCTAGGCAACTGTTCTTAGGGTGCTCACTTGGATACCTAAGAACATGTTTGTGGACTTCAGTGTTTAGAACTTTAAATACTCCAGTAACTAGACAAGAACCCAACAGAATGCAAGCATCACAGCATAAAACAAGTATGGATTAATTTGGAGTAAGCTTACATCTATATGAAGATCGTGAACCTTTTATAAGTTGTCCATTGTGTCCTAGAAAGGTCTGCCCATGGAGTAACTCTCGTCTTTCACATCCATTACAAACATCTGGTTTTTTAAAGCAGGTATCTTCAATAGGCTTGGTCATGGGAACCAGTGTACAATTCTCTTCTGAATTGCCAGCCCACATACATCCCATAAAGGCTTGTGCACCATTAAACAGCAAGCTTTTTGTTTTTTCTGCAAAAAGAAAAAACATTAAAAATAAAAATTTGAAAAGATTCAAAAAATGTAAAACAAGTCAGTGACAAAATTTGAAAAAATGAATAGATATTCATAGAATCTCTACAGTGGAAAACAGGCCCTTTGGCCCAACAAGTCCACATTGACACTCAGAGCATCCCACCCAGATCCAGCCCCCTAAATCTACACATCCCTGAACACTATGGGTAATTTGGCATGGCCAATCCATCTAGCCTGAACAGCTTTGGATTGTGGAAGGAAACCAGAGCACCCAGAGAAAACCCACGCAGACGTGGGGAGAACGTGCAAACTCCACACACAGTCGACCGAGGGTGGAATTGAACCCAGTTCACAGCCACTAAGGCAGCAGTGCTAACCACTGAGCCACTATGCCATCCCTATTTGTTTAAACAGAATTTAAATAGAAATATTATGGCACAGATATTCTTATCCTGCTCTAAAAGTTCTGCATATTTCTCACCATTTCTCTTACATTATTAGTTGGGCTGCTGATAGCAAGTATTCAGGAGATGAGTTATATCTCCAGTGTGATGGGAGTGTTTAACTGAGCTGGAAGAATGATCTGCACAAATAGAAGGTAAACAGGGATATGGTATACTAAAGGTGTAGTGTTAGAAATACTAAAAGTAGTTGCACATTGGAAAGGAACAGACCAAGAAGGAATGAAGAACGTATGGAAGAGGAGGAAGACAGTGTTGGAACAATGGTGCATGACACATCAGGTGAATTCTTCAAACTGGAACCAAGCCAAACACAAGTTCACAGGGAAGAGGGAAGGAAAGCAAAGAGAATAAAATAAATGGGGTACAAAAAACCCAAAACTTCCACCATGCAAGTAGGAGACAGGGTTGGCTATATTAGGGACAAAGAAAGAAGGACAAGGCTAGACTACATAGCGAGCATTATTAAAAAAACAGTTCAGGAAAAGGATACTACAAAATTGAAGTGGAGACAATAGGAGGTAAGGAATGAAATTGTCAGGATGATTCCAGTGCTAAGACAAGTAAGGGAGAAGATAGTAGCAATGACTTTCCAGAAATATATGGGATGTTAGAAGATTGGAAAGTAAAAGTGTGATATGCTTGTTCAAGGGACGATGCAAGGATATTCCTAGTAACTAGGAAAGTCAGTTTGGCATCAGTCGATCACAAAATTTTAGGCACATCAGGGCACAGAAAGAAAAAAAATCAGACGCTTAACAGGTTTTGAGTTGATTAGAGAAACTGCATAGATTTATCAAAGACAATGCATTTGACCAATTAAATTTGCTTATGAAGTAAAAGTTGAAGTGAATTTCAGCAAATGGTTGACTTCTATTCATGAACAGAAGTTAGTCTCAGCACAATAGATAGAGAAAAACAAGGAAATTGAGTAGGGCAGCAAGATAATTTGATTGGCATGGTCAAAATCATGACAGGTTTTGATCAAATAGACAAAAAAAAATTTCCATTTAAGTGATGAAAAGACTATGGGTCATACATTTAAAGTTTTTGTTAACAATTGAAAGGGGTGCACTAAGAAAGTTATCTTGAGTTTGCTCTTGTAAGAATGGCTGAATGAGAAGATAAGTGATCTCAAAACAAAATTCTATGGGTACTTGAGAAATAAACTTGTAGGGCCATAGGACTACAAGGAAATAGACCAAAATACTCTACAAGAAGCCAGCATAGATTTGACTAACGCACTGGACTCGAGCATTCTGCAACAAAGCTATGGACTAAATGCACAGCCTAATCTGGCAAGCACCCTTTAGCAGCAACTGCTTGCATTATTAAATTGTCTTCAGCCAACACTATATGGGGCCAAGTACTCGACTTACTTTTATCACCTGAAATTTTCAAAATGCACTTTAGTTAAGTACTGAGTTCCACATTTGCACCTTTGTGAAAAGACATTTAATTTCAGAGTTCTTTGACAAATATTCATTATAAAAATACTTCAAGAATAATTGTCCAACCATCAACAAGTTGAAAACTTGAAGGATCCATGACGCATCAACTTTCCACATCTAGAGAAGATACTGCATTGCAAGATACTACAATAGTACAAAAAGACTAGCGATTTACATGGTTATTGACCACAAAAAAAAGGTCCAGAACTTGAGCACTGGATCAAAATCCTGGAACCTCCTCCCGAACAGCACTGTGGGTGTATTGACAGCACTGCAGTGGTTCTAAAAGGCAGCTCACCACCTTTTCAAGGAAAGCTAGGGACAGACAATAACTGGTAGGTCAGCCAGCAATGCCCACATCGCATGAGTTACTAAATAAAAGTGTATTTATTAGGCAGTGGAGCAAGAAAACCCTAGTTTCAAACATTTGTGGCACATTACTGACAGAACTTATATTAAGCCACTTTAAATCAGGTTTTGGATTTCCTGATTTAGTCTCACATCTACTATCACATGAAACTGCAATGGTGTTTGAGCACAAGTCTTCACTATTTTCAAAGCAAATAAGGCCCAAATCTTGCAATAAAAAGAAATGCCACTCTGTAAATCAGGTAAGAACTTTCAGTAGCCAAACAGTTAAAGACAAATCAGGAAGTTACCACTCTCCAGGAAACTGGTACAATATAGTGAGAGACTCAGCAGTGAAATACAGGCCACATGAAGCCACTGTACTCATGATACCCAATCACAGAGTCAAAGTCATACAGCACAGAAGCAAACCTTTTGGTCCAACCAGTCCACACCAACTAGAAATCCTAAAATAATCTGGCCCCATTTGCCAGTATTGGTCCCATATTCCTCTAAATCCTTCCCATTCATATTCCTTTAAAAAATGCTGTAATTGTACCAGCCTCCACCACTTTCTCTGGCAGCTCATTCCATACATACCTACCCTCTGCATGAAGGAGCCACCCCTTAGGTACCTTTAAAATTCTTCCCATCTCACCGTAAACCTATGGCTTCTAGTTTTGAATAGCCCACCCCAGGGAAAAGACCTCATCCATTCACAGCCCTCATGATTTTATAAGCCTCTAAGATCATCCCTCAGCCTCCGATGTTCCAGGGAAAAATAGCCCCAGCCTATTCAGCCTCTCCCTATAGCTCAAACCCTCCAACCCTGGGAACATCCTTGTAAATCTTTTCTGAAAACTTTCAAGTTTCAGAACATGCTTCCTACAGCAGGGAGACCAGAATTGCACACAGTATTCCAAAAGTTGCCTAACCATTGTCCTGTACAACTACAACATGACCTTCCAACTCCTATGCTCAACGCATTGGCCAATAAAAGCAAGCATACCAAACACCTTCTTCACTATCCTATCTACCACCAACTCTACTTTCAAAAGGAACTATGAACTTGCACTCCAGTCTCTTTGTTCAGCAACAATCCTCAGGACCTTCTCTAGGGGAAAAGAAACACTCACTCAAGAGGAAAAAGAGACTTAAAAACAACACAAGTTCTGCCAAACAGCCTCTTCAGCATCAAGTCAACTTTCAAAGTGTGTGAAAGCTCACCTTTTCAGCTTATACCATTTTAATTAAGAGACTTTTCATTGGAAACTATGGGTTGGAGATTTCTTTCCCTTTCTCCAGTGAAATTAAACATTCTGTTTCAGGCAGTGCACGGTTCAACACAGATTCTGCAACTGAAGTTATTACTAAGACTCGCTCTTGCCCTGTTACCCAATTTCACCACCCCCTCAACCCTGCACCAAAACAGCGTTTCTCCCTCAAGCAAAAAACTTTGCTGCAAACAGAAACGCAGCCCACAAGTGTTTTAATCCCCTCCGAAACTGAGCTCAGTTTAGTAACAGCCCCAGTTGCAGCTCACTGAAAAAGTGGCCGCGCTGTTCAGAAGGCCAGTTACCATCAACGCCGAAGTACACGACCAGACCCCAGCGTTTTACTGACTCCTATCCTCTCCTTCCCTGCCGCTTGCTCAATGCTGGAAGGGCCTCCCTCCAGGTCAATCCTGACCGTGGGCTCAGACCCTCGGCTCCCCCTCACCCCACCCAGTGCGGCCTCTAAAGGCCCAGCCTCACTCACCGTACACCTCCCGCTTGTATTTCTCCCCGAAGACCCCCTCATTCAGCTCTTTCTGGGTAACGTGAATCTTCCACTGCAGAGGCGCCGTGTCGCCGAACGGGCTAACTCTCTTGGTCATACCGACGGCACCACCAGAGCATTCACCGGGAAACCGACAGGCGCCAAACCACAACCTCTGACCCGCTCGGACACGCGCCTATCAGGAGGCAGGCGCTCGCTCACGTGACGGGGCGGGGCCCGGCTGTGGCCCCGCCCATGTCACGTGCCTCCCCTTGCCCCACCTCCTGCCACGACTTGCAGTGTCAATGTGTGTTACTGTGGATCGTGGAATCAGAGCATCTGTAGACAGAGAAAACTCAAGTTAACGATACGACTCTACCTAACTATTTCAGCATCTGCTGCAGTGCTTTAGCGAAGCTTAATGCAAGCTGTAGGAACTACACCTTAGCTGACTTACAGCCTTCAAGACTCAATATTGAGTTTGAGATAACAAGGTGCAGGGCTGGATGAACACAGCAGGCCAAGCAGCATCATAGGAGCAGGAAGGCTGACGTTTCGGGCCTACACCCTTCTTCAGAAATAGGGGAGGGGAAGGGGGTTCTGAAATAAATAGGGAGAGACGGGGAGGCGGAGAGAGGAGAGGATAGGTGGAGAGGAAACAGACAGGTCAAAGAGGCGGGGATGGAGCCAGTAAAGGTGAGTGTGGGTGGGGAGTTAGGGAGGGGATAGGTCAGTCCGGGGAGGACGGACAGGTCAAGGGAGCGGGATGAGGTTAGTAGGTAGGAAATGGGAGTGGGGCTTGAGGTGGGAGGAGGGGATAGGTGGGAGGAAGAGCAGGTTAGGGAGGCGGGGACGAGCTGGGCTGGTTTTGGGATGCGGTAGGGGGAGGGGAGATTTTGAAGCTTGTGAAATCCACATTGATACCATTGGGCTGCAGGGTTCCCAAGCGGAATATGAGTTGCTGTTCCTGCAACCTTCGGGTGGCATCGTTGTGGCATTGCAGGAGGCTTGGGGACCGCTTTGCTGAACACCTACTGAACCTGCTGAACACCCGCCTTGTTGTGGATAGTGCGGAAGGATGTTGCAGGTTACAGAGGGACCGAGATAAGCTGCAGAGCTGGGCTGAGAGGTGGCAAATGGAGTTTAATGCGGAAAAGTGTGAGGTGATTCACTTTGGAAGGAATAACAGGAATACAGAGTACTGGGCTAATGGTAAGATTCTTGGTAGTGTGGATGAGCAGAGAGATCTCGGTGTCCATGTGCATAGATCACTGAAAGTTGCCACCCAGGTTGATAGCGTTGTTAAGAAGGCGTACGGTGTGTTGGGTTTTATTGGTAGAGGGATTGAGTTTCGGAGCCATGAGGTCATGTTGCTGCTGTACAAAACACTGGTGCAGCCGCACTTGGAATATTGCGTACAGTTCTGGTCGCCGCATTATAGGAAGGATGTGGAAGCATTGGAAAGGGTGCAGAGGAGATTTACCAGGATGTTGCCTGGTATGGAGGGAAGGTCTTATGAGGAAAGGCTGAGGGTTTTGAGGCTGTTTTCGTTAGAGAGAAGAAGGTTAAGAGGTGACTTGATAGAGACATACAAGATGATCAGAGGATTAGATAGGGTGGACAGTGGGAGCCTTTTTCCTCGGATGGTGATGGCTAGCACGAGGGGACATAGCTTTAAATTGAGGGGTGATAGATATAGGACAGATGTCAGAGGTAGGTTCTTTACTCAGAGAGTAGTAAGGGCGTGGAATGCCCTGCCTGCAACAGTAGTAGACTCGCCAACTTTAAGGGCATTTAAATGGTCATTGGATAAACATATGGATGATAATGGAATAGTGTAGGTTAGATGGGCTTCAGATTGGTTTCACAGGTCGGCGCAACATCGAGGG
>NW_025966475.1:28390-42645 GCF_021869965.1 Rhincodon typus
CCCCCACCGCATCCCAAAACCAGCCTAGCTCGTCCCCGCCTCCCTAACCTGTTCTTCCTCCCACCTATCCCCTCCTCCCACCTCAAGCCGCACCCCCATTTCCTACCTACTAATCTCATCCCGCCCCCTTGACCTGTCCGTCCTCCCTGGACTGATCCATCTCCTCCCTTCCTCCCTACCTACACTCACCTTTACTGGCTCCATCCCCGCCTCTTTGACCTGTCTGTTTCCTCTCCACCTATCTTCTCCTCTATCCATCTTCTCTCCGCCTCCCCGTCTCTCCCTATTTATTTCGGAACCCCCTTCCCCTCCCCCATTTCTGATGAAGGGTCTAGGCCCGAAACGTCAGCCTTCCTGCTCCTATGATGCTGCTTGGCCAGCTGTGTTCATCCAGCTCTACACCTTGTTATCTCAGATTCTCCAGCATCTGCAGTTCCTACTATCTCTGAATCAATATTGAGTTTAACAGTTTCAGAGCACAGGCATCTCCTTCCTTGTGTATTAGCTACCCGCCACTACCGCAGGTCCTGTCCTGAAGTAGGCTGTTTTCCTACAGCCAACCCATTTTAAACTACTCATAGTCCCCATTAGCTACCCCTGGTTTACTATCAACAATCCCCTTGTCTGACATTTTTTTCTCTTTCTCTCTGTGGGCTCTGCCTCCACCTATCCATTCACTCCTTTCTACCCGTTAATCAGCGTAAATACTATGTTTCTCGACCTGCTTCTAGTTGTGAAGAAGGGTCACTGCACTTGAAACTCTGTTGTCACTCCACAGATGCTGCTGATCTGCTGCATTTTTCCAGCAATTTCTGTTTTTGATAATTCTGCTGTATAACAGACCTGCTTGTTCTTTGACTGCTTGTCCACGTTACATTAATAATCTATGATTGAATCAACGCTCTATTGGAAAGCTTTACAAGTTCGGTTTTTTGGCCTTTACAATGCAATTTGCCTAGCTCAGCAGCAAAAAAAAAGACATCTGGAAGCAGCAGATCATCTCGAGTCTTGGACTCATGGGAGATTTTTTAAAGTAGGGTGTGGTGCTGGGAGCCACTAAAGCTTTCCAGGCGCTGTACTGGTGGGTATGAATTTTTCAAACAAGCTTGAGCAAGTTAGACAGCCGTGCTTGGATTAATCATTCACTCTTTCAGTGAATTTACCTCCTGGCTGTGTTGATATGGGCTAATTGTTCTCCACTTCTCTCCCTCTTGTTTCTCGACCCATTGTTGGATCAACTCTGCAAACTGAGGCCCACTTTACAGTCACCTTCACGCTAAGTGCCAGCAGGAAATAAACAGGTTTTCCCCTGTATGGGAGTGCTGCCTATGATTACCAACTATCCACCTTGTTCATTTAAATGGCTGCTAGGAATCAATGAATGGCATCTCACAGTTTAAATGGCTATGAAATTTCTTTTAATAGCCATTGAGAGATTGAGGATGTATCTGTTAGTCTCCTGGGGTTAGCAACACTACTATTTAGAGCAGTGAGTTTTGTATTACATTGCTGTTTTAATGATCAGTAATCTACAATAGATGGGTGTTTAAATAATTAAATTTTGCCAATACTGTAGTATATGTCGTTAAAGTAGGGATCATGTTTTAGAATAGACTAAAACCCGCCTTTGCAATCTGTATGTTTCTAGCCCAGCGGGAAGAACATTGCTGAATTTAGTTCTGGGAGACATGTGGTATCTGTAACCATGTGAGAGTGGGAGAACAAGTGGGAAACATCAAGTAGTTCAGTTCAATGGAAGCATCAACAGAAAATTGCAAATGTTGCACCCTTGTGAAGAAGATAAGCCCAGTAACTGCAGGCGAGTCAGTTTAACCTTTGTGGTGGGAAATGATTATTCTAGACAAAGTATTGATTATTTGGGCAAACATAGATTAGATAGATAGAAAGCCAGCACAAAACTGTTTAGGGCAATTTGTGTTTAACTAACTTGCTTGAGCTTTTATCTGAAGTAGCAGGAGGTTGTTGGGGGTAATGCGGTCAATGGTGTACATGAACTTCCAAAAGGCATTTGATAAAGTGTCATACAACAAATTTGTTAGGGAAATTACAGCTCACAAAATTAAACAGACAGTAGCAACATGGATACAAAATTGGTTCAGTGACAGGGAATACAGTATATGAGAACGGTTGTTTTCATTTTGACTGGAGCAATGTTGATAGTGAACTTTCTCAAGGGTCATTGTTCATATTCCTAATGTTCCATATATATTAATGTTTTTTCATGGTATGTGGGCATCGTTGATTAAGTCAGTCTGGAGTCCTTGAGGTGTAGGGATACCCACTGTGCTGTGGGAAGGCAGTTAAAGATTTTGACCCAGTGACAACAAGGAAAGGCTGAAGGTGGTGGATGTGATGCCGATCAAGTGGGCTGCCTTATCCTTTATGGTGTCAAACTTATTGAGTGTTGCAGTTTTACACAGCACCTTCATAAATCTGGAGCATATCTAAAATCTGACAAGTCACTTGTGGTGAGGAAGTCAAACCATACCCCCTTTATCACAACAGTAATTGTGATTTAAATGTCCACTATTTTGACAGTTCCTGTGAAAGTTTAACAATGTAAGAAAAGTGGGCTCAGGTATTGGGTGGATAGAGCGTCAAGTGAGTGGGGTGCCAAGTGTGTTGGGTGCCAGTGTTTCAGGGTTGTAGCGTCGCAGTCAAGTAGGGTGGTACCGTGCCAGAAACCAGGTTTGCAAGGTACTAGGTCAGTAGAGTGTCAAATGGATCAGGAACCAGTTGGATTAGGTGCTAGGGAGCAAGATGGGTACGGTGCCAAGTAAGTGAAGGAATATCTATGCTATGTTGGGGCAGGTGAGGTGTATCAGACCTGGCAGCATGTAGGAAAAGTGCTACTGTGTGTGGTGGCAGGCTTGCCAATTGCCATGCTTGGATCCTTGGGAGCAGCTGTGTGTGTGTGTCCGTGTCCGTGGATCCGTGTGTGTAGCTATGCAGCTCAGAGGGAACTTTGGTGGCGGGGCTTGGGATCAGCATTCCCAATCTTTTTTTTTCTTCTTATGTGCAGACCTCTGAGGTTCGTGTGTGGCAGTGACTTGTAGAAGTGGATTGTGCATAGACTCTTGGAACGGCTGCCTGCAAGTGCAGCCAGACAACTGGGAGGGAATATTCTCTGGGACATCAGATCTGGAGGGAAGGCGAGGTACATTAGGTCCAGTGTCTGCTACAAATGTGTCGATTCCAGTAGCTGGCGAGGTGGGTGTCAATTCATGTCACAGGTCTAGCGTTACGGTGGGATTTTTGATCAGGGTCGGTGGGTATAAAGGGTGTAGGAGAAGTGTAGTGGGATGGTGAATGGTACGTTAGGGGTGGGTGTAATTTAGTAGTTACCCAGGAGTTAGACTAGATTTTTAATCTTCTAACTTTTCCTAGCTAACTGTTAACTGCAGCTGAACCCCTGTGGTATCCAAATGAAATGGATGCTTTTCAACGGGTTCGAGGTGCCAGGGAATTACCTATTGGAATCTTCAGTTTCTTGGGCAATTCTTTTAGAGTCAGCTACACCAGGGTTTCCTCAAGGTTCCACATGCAACATCCTCCTATGCTGCAGAAATGACTATCTGGCCATCAGGAAATCCAAACCTTAAATTTAAGGTGTTGGACTGGGATGGACAAGATCAGAAATCACATGACACCAGGTTATAGTCCATCAGGTTTATTTGAAAACACAAGCTTTCGGAGCATAGCCTCTTCGTCAGGTGTGATTTTTGACCTTTAATTGAAGGTATAAAAGCTTAAAATCCACAGGTGAGAGACGGGGGCATAGGCTACTATTTGAATTGACATTACTTTAATGGGGAGATGACTTTGTTATAGGATCACATGATACAGTGACCAACTTTGCTCCCTGTTAAAAATGACAGAGTATCCTCTGAACATCACGTCTAGGTGGCACAAAGAGCAGCAACTAACCCGAGATCATTCTTAAGCATTGAGAGGCAGCTGCCTGTCTGAACATTAAATGTTGATGACATTTAAAAATCCCTTGGGTGTGTACTTGAAGCCATAACCTAAAGGCCTAAGGATCAAGGGCTGGCAAGTGGGAACTGGCTAGATAACTCTTTTCCACTGTGTACAACCGGGTGAAGAGGAGGAATCGGCTCTCCTCCATTGATTGTCTTGCTTGGTCACAGCATTTTTGAAATCTAAACAGGAATCTAATTAACTCCCTGCCTGAGTTCTTCTGTCTCTAGCACCCTTTCAGACAGATCCCCACCACTGCAAGGTGTACAAATGGCTCAATAATGTCCCTATAAACCTCAATCATTCTATGTCTGTCATTATTGATTTCTCTGCTAAAGGAAATTATAAATCCAATCTATTTAGGAGCCTCATAATTTTATACACCTCAATTAAATCTTCCCTTCACCATCTCTGTAGTAGAGAAAAAGAAGTCTTTCTAAACTTTCCTTATAGCTAAGATTCTCAACTTATGGATCTTCATAAATCTCCTCCCCATCCTTTCTTGTGAGAGCGCATCCTTCTTGTAATGCAGATTTGTCAACTGTAATCAGTACTCAAACTATGGCCTAGCTAATGTTTTATCATAATTTCTGTGCTGGGAGCATTTGGTATCAAAAGGAAGATCAAGAATATATAGCTTAAAAAGTGCTAAGTGTCCTTGAGCTGTTAGGTTTTAACCTGAGACCACAGTTATTTAATTATTGATTTGTATTCTTCAAATTAGTGACAGTTGTAGATATATTTGAGTTCTTGGATAACAAATGTCTCTCTGTTTTGCTCCAGTGTTTGCTTTGCTACCAAGAGTCTAAAAGAAATGGTGAGAAAGCGAGTAAGCCTTTCAGTTCTGTTGTTATGAATCACTCATCCTTCTCTCCCCAAAGCAATGGCCTGAAATACAGTTCTTTTATGAAATTCCATGTCTGGCTTCTGATACTGGACAAGCTGTCATGAATCCCACTGACTTTCACCCCAATATCTGCAACTTCAAGAAAGATGTAAATCCAATAAGAGATACATTTGGTTTAGTCATTTTGATGACATGTCAACTTCTGTTCAGACTGGGTCTTGTTAATTGATGGTTTCATCAAACTGGCTCACCCTGTCATCAAGTGATCAGTGGAACCTTCTTAAATCAATATTTCATGCTCTTTAAAAATGCATTTTCATCTATGAAGTGTCTCAAGTATTAAAAATCAAATAATAGAAGTTGAAAATTGATTGCCCATTTTTCCTATTTTTGTAACAATTTTGAGGCAATCAAGATAAAAATAACACACATTCCCCAGGATGTTAGCTAATATGCAGAAATTTGAATACAAACTAATGCTTTAAAGCAGCTCTGTTAACAGTACTTAGTCGAATAGTATATAATAAGAAGCAATACATACAAGATTAAATGTACAAGATTTAGAACAGAGAACGAAAGAAACTTCTTTAACTAGAGAGTTCAAGTAGCGGAATTTAATTTTAGGATTAGTAGGTGAGGCAAAAGCTGCCAACTTTCAAAATCAGATTAGGCAGATGAACAACAGAATTGGAGGTAAGGAACATGAGAACAGGGCGAGTAAATGTGATTGAGATTATATTTTTACGCAAAGGTTAACATAAATATGGTCATGTGTTTTTTCAATGCTTAAGAATTTTCAATATATTAAGAAAGCGTGAAACTAAATTATATTCTGTTTTAAATGATTTCTGCAATGAAGAAAACCATATGACCTAGGTCAGAAGTAAGATCATGGTTTTAATGGTTGTTCTTATGGCTCAAGCTAATGTAAATTGTGAGAATGCTTTGAGGAAGAAGGATTCTTCTTCTCAAACACATAGCTATGTTTTAAATTGGTTTAGTTTTATAACTTAAAGTATGTAACAGATCTATGTGTATTAGTTTTGAATTTTTATTTTGTGCTTTAATGTAGACATTGGCAGTTGTTGTGTAGTCACATGTGGTTCATTGAATCAATAGGATATCGATAGGTTTTGGAGAACATTCAATATATCAGATTGGACGTTTAAGATTATATTAGATCACTAGAGGTTGAAACTACATAGTCAGAGCAGACACCTTGTTTATTTATGCCATACTACCTTGGTAAAGATCGATGGAGTTGGTCGATAAGAGAGAAAACCATTAAAAAAGGAATAATCTTAAAAGGTGATTGGCATGTCAAATAATGAGTCTGAAGACAGTAAGGAATGGAATAATTATGATGATCATTATTGTTAAAGAAATAAATCAGGACACTACGTAGCCAATCCAGAATTGACCAAGAGCTGTTCACATATTGATAAGTCAATTTGAGTTCAGGAAACTCTGATCATATACCATGGGGGCCAGTAGCTAGCAAGGATTAACACATTGTGATTCTCAAGGGTTCAATGCATACAGAAGAAGACCAAAGACAAAAGAAGAACTTAGTCAACAGAACAAAAGGAGATCTGTGCTTAGTCAACTAATGTCATAAACTGTAACCTGAAGAGAATTAATTGAGAACCACTACTTTTATAAAGTTTTGTTTCTTTTGCATTTGTTATGATAATCATAAATCTGCAGAACTTGTGAAAACATACTTGTACCTAGAATGGATCTTGTAAATATTCAGGACTTGTAAACTGTTAGATTGGCCTTCTCTAAACTCAGTCTATCATTATAATTGACTTAAGTCCTACAATTAAAGTTCAAGTGAACCCCTAAATCTTATACTTGAGTCAAATAATCTGTTTCAGTGCTGTAACTTCAATGTATTTCTAACCTGTGATTAAATGAATCATTAGTAGTTTTAAACTTGTTCTGTAATGACTAATTACAGAATAACCCTGCAATGACAGGAACATCTAAAGGAAGGCAATTCTTTTCATTATTGAAAGTATTTTTAAAGAGATCACACTGTACAATTTAAATGACATTAGTTTCAAATACACAACAATACAAATCACAGTGTTGTATATCCTGCATCTGACTTCATTCTGAAATGGTCATTTTGTTTATTTTCTTTTCCTAAAAGTATGCATTTCATAAAGATGGTGTGGTTATTCCATTCATGGAGGTGACAAGGAGCATGGCAAAAAGGGCAAATAATTGGGTGAACTAAACACAGTGAATGCTGGAGAAACTTGACAGGTCTGGCATCATCTGTGAAGAGAAGAAACAGAGTTAACATTTTGAGTCTGAAATGACTCTTCACATCCTGAAAAAGCTTTACCCTGAGGACACAGAACATTGAATCTTGGCCATAATAATAGCATTTTTCTTTAGTAAGTTGTTGGCATAACTGACAAAGCCCATCCTAAATGCCCTTGAATTGATTGGCTTACTGCAGCATTTCAGAGGGCTGTCAAGAACCAACTACGTTGTAGTTGAGTTACAAACAGGCCAGACCAAGAAAGGACACCAGATTTCCTTCCCTAAAGAATCTGAGTCAACTAGATGGGTTTTTGCAACAAAAAATGGAAGTTGTCATGGTCACCATCACCAAAGCTAACTTCATATTCCAGATTTATTAATTGAATTTAAATTTCACTAGCCACCATGGTGAGATTTGAATCCCTATCCCCAGAACATTAACCTGGGCTTTTGGATTACTAGTCAAATGACATTATCACTACACCACTATCTCTATCTACTCACAGCTTATGTAAGAAAATAAAAATACATCTCCCTCCTCCTACCATTAATTTTAATTTATGCCAGTCTGTCTGACATCACAATGGGATTATTGTATCACTTCAATCAAGCTAAACTATATTTGATCATTTATTGAGGGTTATCCTCCAACAGGTCAAAAATTGGATTAATCAGTTGAGGTATGATATTTCATTCTTTCATGCATTAAAGTTGAATTCACAAGTACTCCAATCATGTCAGGGCTCAATATTAAATGCAATGTTAAATTAAGTTAATGACCAGAACATCATGACTCTTGGATGAAAATAGGTGAAACTTTGTGGCCCATGTGTCTTTAGTATTTTTGTATTCTGTCTTAATTTAATATTTTGTTAATTCAATGCACTAAATTCCAGGTACAAAATAGTAAACTTAATGTGAGGACTTTATGAAGAGAAAAGAAACAACTTAGGGGGACTTCTGTGGTAAAACTTCATTCACTTGACAAATGTCAGGTGTAACTTGTTCAATATGCATTTTCTCTTTCTATCTCTGCACCCATATCTTCCCATATGAGTTGTATGAATTTGTGATGATCAGCTAATAACAAACCACTATAAACACTGATGAATAGCTACAATCCTCAAGATATTATAGAACACAGATTAATTGTCAACAGTTCTGACAGCATCGGTGGAAAGAGAAACAGAGTTAATGTTTCAAGTCCAGTTTCACTTCTCTTCACAGATGCTGCCATACCTGTTGAGCTTCTCCAGCACTACTTGTTTTTATTTCAGATTTCCAGCATCCTCAATATTTCGCCTTTATAGTTGATGAGTTTTTATTTGGTGAGATCAGCTGAAGTAAGCATCTTTAATTGCACTAACATTAATATACCGTGAATTATTAGTCTGGGAAGCAAGGTTTATTCATTCATTGTCTTATGATTTTCTATAGAATCTATCCTTATGGATGAAAGCTAATACAGAGGATTGTGCAGAAAGATTTCAGAGGGGAGAAGGAAAGCTTAATAGGTCATGTCCAAGAACAGCAGAGGAGAAATTTGTTGGAATTAGCTCTTTTTATGCCCAGCCCAATTTAGAATTGAACTGCAATGTTGCAATCTCACCATTTCATCACCTGTGATGAATCATTTGGATGCGATATAACAAAAGTTGATATTTAGAAATTGAGAACACAATTGATAGTTGTGGTCGATACAGAAACTGTGCTTCATATAACATCTTCATTAAAACCTAGCTTTGTCATTTTCCTAGCCTGTTTATGTTAAAATGGACGATATGGAATTTTGCAGGCATCCTATTGCAAATATGTGCCCTCCTGGGTGAGTATTTTATATTATTTTGATAGATTTCCAAGTTTTCAAAAAAAAACTGCATTGTGTAAAGTACGCAAAAACATGTTTGATTGCATTTGAATTTTGAAAATGATAAACAGGTATTAGAATAGCTTGAGGCTCCTTTCACTTCAGGAACTTGGATGGATGGTCTTTAAGCCTTTAAAGTGCAAATGTTGGAAAAGTTTTGGTAACCTTGAGGAAGTTCATAAGAGGTGTAGGCTCATAAAATGATTTTATGATCTCTTTTCAGGTAGGTATAAGATGGATAGCACAGTAATGAAAAATGGATGCAATTGATCACCTTTTACTGAGATTTGAATTGGAGGTATATTTGGCATGACCGTGGTGGAAATGAATGACAAAATTAGACACTCTATGCTCCTGTCCAAACTCAATTTTCTTCCACCTACCAAGCGTCTATTTCTCTGACTTCCAAAACGCAGTGCTTCTGGGAAATAGGTTTGGAAAGGCAAATCAGTGCAGGACTTATACACTTAATGGTAAGGTCCTGGGGAGTGTTGCTGAACAAAGAGACCTTGGAGTTCTTTGAAAGTGGAGTCCCAGGTAGACAGGATAGTGAACAAGTGTTTGGTATGCTTGCCTTTATTGTTCAGTGCATTGAGTATAGGAGTTGGGAGGACATGTTGTGACTGTACAGGACAGTGGTAAGGCCACTTTTGGAATACTGCATGCAGTTCTGGTCTCCCTGCTATAAGAAGGATGAAGTGAAACTGGAGAAAGTTCATAAAAGATTTACAAGGATGTTGCCAGGAAGGTTTGAGCTATAGGGAGAGGCTGAATAGGCTGGGGCTATCTTCCCTGGACTCAGGGATGACCTTACAGAGTTTTATAGAATCATGAGGGGGAATGGAGAGTGTGAATAGCCAAGGTCTTTTCCCTGGGTTGGGGAAGTCCAAAACTAGAGGGCATAGGTTTAAGGTGAGACGGGAAAGATTTAAAAGGGACCTAAGGGGCAACGTTTTCACGCAGAGGGTGGTGTATGTATGGAATGAGCTGACAGAGGAAGTGGTGGAGGCTGGTACAATAACAACATTTAAAAGGCATCTGGATGAATAGGAAGGGTTTAAGAGGATGTTGGCCAAATTCTGGCAAATGGCACTAGAATAATTTAGGATTTCTGGTTGGCATGGACAAGTTGGACCGAAGGCTCTGTTTCCATGCTGTACAGCTCTATGTCTCTATGGCTGTATGACTAGCTGCCCCACTCTCCTATCAACTAGTGCTTTTCTTTAACAATCTCAATGGCTAGAAGAGGAAGAGTATTGGTTGTGTTAATAGTAGCTTTTAAAAACAAAATCAAGTATGTAAAATCATACTGAAGCAGGACCAGAATCTATAGGCTTACATTGGAAGTTAAATGATTGATCTCCAGGTTAAATATTGTAAAATAAAACAAAGAACTGTGGAAGCTGGAAATCTGAAACAAAAACAGAAATTGCTGGAGAAACTGAAGAATGGTCACTGAATGTGAACTGTCAACTCTGCTTTCTCTCCACGGATGCTGCCAGACCTGCTGATTTTCTCCAGCAATTTTTGTTTTTATAACATATTGTAAATTCTAGTTTGGATTCTAGTAGGAGATCTTCCCCAGTGCTTTGAATTTCATTAAATCAACATTAAAAACACTTTGAAATTATGTAAAAGATACATAAGAAAACATTTCTGAAAGGTTACACAGTTTAAAAGGGAAAACCTACACTGAATGGAATAAGAAACTACAAAATATAATGCGATAAAATCTGGTTGTTTAATAAACATTACAGGGAACAATATGGTAGACCTACTGAACAAGCAAATCATTCTCAGGCATATATGAATACTCAATCCAATTTATGCTGTATTCCAACATCAACTGGATCACAGAAGTTGGTTCCACTGGATGTGTATGGCAGACCAAATTTCGATCGTTGGACGACAACATACCATGATGCCTACAACACATACCACGATCCACAGGATGTAAGTTGAAATCATCTTTTTGCTGACAATAGGTTAAACATAAGACATTGAAATTTTGTGATCAGCTACACATTTTTAAAAAGGTGGGTAAATAAAAGAGAATTTTGCCTTCTCCTTTTCTTACCTCAATAGGACACTCTGTACTTGACAAATGTTGACAACAAAGGAAATAGGAACAAGATAAGGCCATTTATCTCCTCACGCTTGTTCAATTAGATCATGGCTGCTCTGTTACTTGACTCTACATACCCATGTTTGCACCGTATTCCTTGAAACCTTGGGTTAACGACAATATTCATTGCAGATTTAGAATTAACAATTGATGTAGCATCAATTACTGTAGTAAAAATAGAGGTCCAAATTTCTCTTATGCTTTTCATATAGAAGCGTTTCCTAACTTTACTACTGAAATGCATGACAAACAATTTTTTTTGCCTCTATCTCTTCACAAATAGAGAGGTAGTTTCTCTTCGCCTACTCCATCTGTTCTCACTTTACATCTTGAAACTTGGAAAATAAAATTTATCTTTCTAAAGTCCAGGTGCTAAGGCAAGAATTTTCGTAATCCCACTTAGTACTTTCACCATGGAGTCTTGGTATCATTTCGTAAATCCGTACTTCACTCACATTAAGGTCATTATATCTGTTTGAATCAGTGGAGACCATTCTGTTCACAGTTCTCAAGGGGTGGTTAAAACAGACTATTATATAGCTGCAGTAAAACTTCTAACCCTATGTATTTTAGACCTATTGATAAAAGGCTAGCATTCCATTAAACCACTTAATTATTTTCTGCACCCATCTATGACAGTTTAATGATTTTCAAAATATTATTCCAAGGATATTGTTCATATTTCTTTGTTTTATACTGTTTATTTACTGCTTTAATCTTTAGTCTCTTTACCCATTAATCTTGGCTGGTCCTAACCTCATATCCATGTAAATAGCTTTGCTTAAGTTTAAGATTCTTGTATGTAATTGGAAAATGTCACTTCCAAACTCATCATGGAATTCAGCAATATTATGATCATTATTTCCCAGTGAATCTTCTACTATGATATTCCTAACGAACCTTGACTTAGTGCATAATACTAGATCTAAGTTGGCTTTATTCCTAGTTAGTTCCACTTTGTCTTGCTCCAGGAAGTTGTCATGAAAACATTTCAACAAACCTATCTTTTAAATCATCTTTGCCAATATCCTCAAGCAACTGTCTGTGTGAAGTTTGCACATTCTCCTCATGTCTGCGTGGCTTTCCTTGGAGTGCTCCCGTTTCTTCCTACAGTCCAAACATGTGCAGGTCAGGTAGACTGGCCATACTAAATTGCCCCATAGTGTCCCAGCATGTGCAGACATGGTAAATACAGGTAGGGTAAAGGGGTGGGTCTGGGTGGGATGTTCTTCAGAGGGTCGGTGTAGACTTGAGCCAAATGGCTGTTTCCACACTGCAGGGATTGTATGATTTTATGAGCATGATAGTCCGAGTCTTTTTGAAGATTAAATCCTCCCACTCCCACAAATATCACATTGTTTTTGTGACAAACTGTTATTTTGTTATAAGTACTATTGGGGGTTTATGCAGTGCCATTAATATTTTCTGACCCTTGCTATTCCAAAAAACTACCCAGAGTAATTCTACTTCACAACCTCAGAAGCCAGATACCTTCTCACTACTATTCTCATGTACTTTCCCATTTATCTCAATTTGTCCTACAAGATAGTTGATCTTATTGCAGATGGTTTGAGATTCAGATAAAAAAACTTTTAGTTTAATTTTTAAACAATGATACTCTGCATCAACCATAATCGCTGTTCTATAACTAACATTAAAATTCTGTCCCACTATGCATGGCTTTACCTAGTTCCTTTGCATTGATCCTTTTTTCTTTTTTCTGAATTCCACTTCACCAAAACTCTATGCTGCCACCTCTGTTAGTTTAAAGCCCTGTCACAACCCTTGTCATATTAGTCCTAGCCTGGTTTAAATACAGCCCATTCCAACTAAGTAGCTGTCTTCTTCTAAGTACTGATGTCAGAACCCATGAATCAAAACCCCTCCTTTCCATACAACTGTTTGAACCACATGTATAATTCTCTAAACTAGACAAAACACTGTGGATGCTGGAAATTTGAAACAAAAACTGAAGAAATTATGCAGGTCTGACAGCATTGTAGAGAGAAGAACAGTGCTAATATTTTGAGTCCAGTTCAGCATTTTTTGTTTTTGTATAAATCCCTAATCAGCATTACTCTATACCAATTGGCCTGTGGCTCTGACAACCTTCTGGAGATGATTACCTTCCATCTTCTTTGTCTTAGTTTGCATCTTAACTCCTCAAGCTCTATTAGGATAGTGTGTAGTTCTTGGTTCCCAACTGGATCCAACCCCTCCTAGTTCAAGTTCCTTTCAGCCAAGAGGAGATGTCCTTAATCCTAGCACTGGGCAGGTAACTCAACATTTGGAGCTCCTGGCTGCAGATAAAGAGAACAGGATCTACTCCTCTGGTTGTACTGTCTTTTATCACAATGACATTCCTTTTTGCTCATCTGACTTGAATGGCATCTGCATCCTGATACCATGGTCAGTTAATTCATTCACGCTGCAGTCCTTCTCCACATAAATGGCAAACAGCTCAAGGATCAAAATCAAAGGCTTTGGCTCCTCCATCATTACATGCAGGTTCTCTATGTCTACCCGACATGCAGTCACATCATCCCATCCCTGACCACTCAACAATTCTAAACTTTTGCCTAACCTAAGGGGTGTGACTGCTTCCTGGAAGAAAGCATTCAGGTAATTTTCCCCCTCCCTGGTGTCACACAATGCCTACTACTCAGACTCCAACTTATCAAATCTGTGGTAAAATTGTGCAAACTGCAGACACTCACAGCTTACATGTTTATCTGGGATGACAGTGTATTCAACAGATTGCCACAGATACGGCCCACCACCATCTCTGCAACTGTCTAACCTCATTTGTTTCATTAGCTATTAATCTATACAAATAAAATAATAGAAGGTTATTACTCTCTTAGCTTGGTAACAAAATAAGAACACTCAGCTGCTACAGGATGCTTAAAGGAAGAAGTAAAAGGAGCATTTTATTGCTTCTGCACCAAATTCTCAAATTAATACTTGGTCCCCATTATACTCAAAGTTTCCTTTCTGTGTGTCCCCTTGCTTAGTGTGGTTTGCAAACCTGTTGACATCTATCAACACTGGCAAATTAGTTTCAGAGATAGTAGGAACTGCAGATGCTGGAGAATCTGAGATAACAAGGTGTAGAGCTGGATGAACACAGCAGGCCAAGC
>NW_025966476.1:0-6228 GCF_021869965.1 Rhincodon typus
GTTGTTTGGTCAAAAATCCTGGAAACACCCCTCCCCAACAGCACAGTGGGTATATCTATACCCAGAGGACCGCAGTGATTCAAGGCTGTTCATTACTACTTTCCAAGGCAATCAGGGACATACAATAAATGCTGGCCTGGAAAGCAATTCCCACATCACATGAAGAAAAGTCTAGATACTACATCTTAAAAGAAGAACACAGATTAGATAGATCTAATATCATCATGGATTCCATTGTTTAGCAAAGTAATTATAACTGAAACTATCTTTGAGAAAGAACATATGCTGAATGAAATCTCTTTACACTCAAAAAGCATGTATATTTTGAAATATGAAAAACAAGTAAATACAAAAACAAACATCATGAACTTCAGGTTCACCCTCAGGTTAGGGTAAACCAGCTGTCCACAGTCAGGGCGGTTGGAACACTACAAATTCTTGTAGTGCTTTTCAGATAGGAAAGGAATTTCTATTGGAATTTTGTCTCTGGGAATGGGAATAGATTCGGCTTAGTTGCAACATCACACAAGATGAACTAGCATTCTGACACTTATATATCACATACATGTTGAGTCAATGGTGTTTCATCAATGTGTTGAAATGTCATGAACCTTAAGAGGCTAACCTTGTTTTACTCTCCATAAATGCTGTCTGATGTGCTGTGTACTTACAGCATTTTCTATAGTGTGGAGCAGCTCTCCCTCATGAAAGGGACCAGTACAGCAAGAGCAAGAAAACTTATTTACAAAAACGCTCACTGTGCATTCAAGGTCAAAAATGACAATTCCTTCATTTTAAAAGTGCCAGCCTCAGTCAGCGGAAACACACTTACCTGATGTAGTAATTTGAGTTTAAGCTCCATTCTAGATACTTGATCATATAATCTAAGCTCTCATGTTAGTGCTCTACCTAAGAAATGCTGTACTGCTGGTGGTAACGTCTTTTTAGCAGAAATATTAAATTGTGGGCCTCTCTTCCACTTAAGTGAGCATAAAAGATTTCTTGACAGTATTGAGAGAGATTTGAGGAGCTCTCCCCAAGGCATGACCAATATTTATTCCTCAATCAACATGACCAGAATGATACGCTTATGTATGCTGTTGACAATATAGGCCAATCTTTTAAAAAAAAATGTAATGGACTGCAAAACGTTTTGTGATTTCCTGAAGTCATGAAGGATGTTATCCAAATGCAAGTCCTTTCTTGTGTGTGTTTATGGGACTGTTGGTAAGTGATAAATGCATACTACCTGCATATGATCCAGAAGTCTGCCAGGAGTTGCTATTATGATGTTGATTCCATTTGCCAATTTTTGTGCTTCTGCAGTTCTGTTGCTGCCTCCCATGAGTAAGCCATAAGTATGAACATGGTGCGCCATTAATTCTTTCAGAACACCGTATGTCTGCATGGCTAATTCTCGAGTTGGTGAAAGAATGAGGACACCCGTTCCTTAGGAAACAAGATTTTTTTCGTTTACAGACAACGAACACAGTGTAGTTTTATGAACAATATCTCATCTATTTCTGCTTCAAAACTGAGATGATTACATGGTAAAGAACTGAGGTACAATTGAGTCTGAAAGGAAAAAGGGCTCAAAAACAGGCTGAATAAGGATATTTTTTACTTTTATAGAATTTACTGTATTTTTCTAAGCGAAAACATTTGTAAGGCTTGAAATTAAGGTAAACATATATTTGACACTCAAATTTTCTTTCAAAAACAATTTCAGCTACTGAAGTAGTGTGTTTATAAAGCATTATTAGGAAAACAAAATACTGGATGCTGGAAATCTAAAATGACAGAAAAAATTGGCAATTTACATGTTTGGTAGCCTCAGTTCAGATGAAAGAACACCAGAATCGCTAAGTCTGTTTCGCTATCCATAGATGCTTTCAGACTTGCTCAACTCTTCCATCATTTTATCAAAATTTAAAAACATTATTTGCTATCATCTAAATGTATTGGGTGCTGCTCCAAACCTAACAAATCAAACAAGTTCTACTTAAATAATTAAAATTATGAATTCTAATAAGCAAGCTTGTCTAATAAAGAGTGGACCACTATCCAGCTTCAATCAAGTAAAACGGTTAGAACCTGAGCCATTTGCTTACCATTTCTGGGCATGAACTTAAGTTTGTAGATCAGTTCAATGGCAGGAATGAGAAATGCCAATGTCTTTCCACTGCCTGTCTTTGCAGCAGCCAAAATATCCCTAAAATAAAGAGTTAGGTTTTAATTTCATAGCTTTGACTTTTGTTTTCCATTGGAATTTTATTATTCCTATTGAATAAATATGTTACGTCTGGAAAGACATATCTTACAAATTTATGCCCACCATCCAGGCAATGATTTTAAAATCAAAAATGATCTTCAAAAATGGCAATTACAGAAAAAGATACAAGCAACTTTAAATATGTTTTAAAAGAAATAGTTCTCTCAATTTTTTTGCTGCACCAACAATTTGCACTTGTGCATTAAATGCACAAATTGTTCCAAAATGTTTCATAGAAGCATTATCAAAGATGACACACTAAACCAAAAGGGGATTATGAAGACAGATAAGGGCAAATGCTCACAGAGGTGGGTTTTTTTAAAGGCTCTTAAAAGTAGTAGAGCAAGCTCAGGAAACCGAAAAGTTTCATAAAATTCCAGAGTGATTGTCACCAATGATTGGGTAAAAGGAGGGGGACATGCACAAAAGGTCAGAGAAATAGCTTTAGAGGTGTTGTGGGCTGAAGAGAATTGAGAAATATGGTGAAGTGTACGTACAAAGAGACTGAAGCATTAAAGGATGAGAATCATCATTAAATTTGATACAAAGTTGGACTGGATACCAATGTTCTTCAGTGATTACAGTAGAAATGGGCAAGCAAGTCTTTTTGTGGGATACGGTATGGATAGTAGAGTTTAAAATAATTGAAGCCGAGAAGCATGGAGGTTAGGAGGCACGCTGTAAGAATGTAAGACTGGTGTGATGAAAGCACGGATGAAAGTTTCAGTACAGTGACAAAGCAAGGGAGAAAAGGACATTGCAAAGAAAGGGAAGTAGATAGTTTTTGAGAGAGTGAAAATTATAGGGTTAGAAACTTCGCTCGGAATCAGACAGGTTGTCGAGGTTGCAAACTAATTCAGCCGGAGATCATAAGATATTGGAGCATAATTATGCCATTTGGTCCATTGAGTCTGCTCTGCCATTCAATCATGGCTAATATGCTTCTCAACCTGCCATCCTGCCTTCTCCCTGTAATCTTGGACTCCCTTACTAATCAAGAACCTATCTCTATCTCTGTCGTAAAAATAGCCACAGTCTTCTGTTGCAAGGAGTTCCACAAATTCACCACCCTCTGCTTGAAGAAATTGCCTCTCATTTCAGTTCTGAAAGATCATCCCTTCACTGAACTTGTGCCCTCAACTCCTAGTCTCCACCAGTGGAAGCATCTTTTCCATGTCCACTCTATCCAGGCTTCTCAGTTTTCTTTAAGTTTCAACAAGATGCCTCCCTCATCCTTCTAATCTCCATTGAGTACAGACCCCGAGGCCTCATATGACGAGGCCTTCATCCCCAGGATCATTCTTGTGAACCTCCTCTGGGCTCCAAGACCAACACACCCTTCCTTAGGTACAGGGCCCAAAGCTGCTCATAAAGCTCAACAGGATAAAATTGCCAGCTCTGGTATTGAGATTGCAGCAAGAACCAAATATGACAACTTCAAATTTTGCCTATACATATTAGATATGGGAAATTACAATTCAAAGACTAGGTGTTGGACCTACAGCCTGACAAAGAATCAAGAGTGGTAGAAAAATAGAGGGTAGATGTTATCAGTATATAAATAGGAACTGAACATAGATCTGTGAAGCATTATTACCAAGCGGCAGGAGATGAAAGAAAAAAAGTGCCATGGATAAATTATTGCAAAGCCTAAGGGCAATGTTGCAAAAGCAACAATTTGTACATCCCCATTTGGTGTGAAGCAGGCAAGCTCAGAAAAGAGGTTAACCTCTGCTACTTCTCATTGCATTATTTAGATAGTCTGTTATCGATCAGGTTGACAAAACAGCACTGCGACAAAAGAAAAAAAAAACTTTTAAAATATAAAATCACACAAATAATGTTCAACCTGTATGAAATATATAGTAAACACAACTTACCTGCCCTCCAGTAAAGGTCGGATACTTTTCTGTTGAATGAGTGTCATATGAGTAAAGTTCATGTCAGCAATCCCTTTTAAAGTATTCTCACTAACCATGTCAGCCAAAGAGGAAAAAGCAGTGTCTTCAAAAGCACCTGAATACAAAGAGCAGGAAATTAAATGAAAGTAGCCCCTTCAGGTGCTATTTATCACAAAGACCAATGATACTGATCACACTGTTGGATTCAAATTTTGATGAAAAGTTTCAGTGTAATTACTTCAATCCGTTAAAAATTCTGAAATATTGCCAAAACTCGGAAGTATTGCTAGTACAAAGATGGGCCATTTGACCAAACAGATCCATGCCAATGTATATTCTCCTACCCATCTTCAGATAATCCTATAACATATCCTTCTGTTCTTCATGTCATTTCATGTCCTCATCTAGCTTCTTCTAGAATGTATTTATGTTAATCACCTTGACTTCTCTCTCTGGTAGTACGTACCACAATCTGACCACACTGAATAAAGCTGTGGAAAAACTGCAGCTTCTTTAAAATTTATCACTTCAAAATATGTTAGCAGTTACTTGCCATTTTGAGTAAATCACTGCCATTCACCAATTAGGTTTTTCTATAAATCAGACTTGTGTGCTTTCACAATCTGTTTTTGTTTCAAATGACATTTACTAACTATTGTACTGGTTTTTACTTCATCTTCACGCGAGTTTTGCTGCAAGACCAACAATTTATAGTCTATCTCAGCTGTTCCACACTGAATAACAAGTACCTTCTGAAAAAAACTAACTGAAGAGTCAACTGCATTGCTACAGGTTTAGAGTCATCTATTGGCCACATCGAATATGGATGGCAAATTTCTTTCTGGAAAGGATATGTGAACGAAAAGAGTTATAAAACAATCCATAATGTCCATGTTTATTGCTAAGAAGACAAGCATTGTTGTGAATATCCAGTTCATGGTGTCTGAGAATGGATAGTTTTTAAAGTATAACATGTCATTTTAAGAACTGAAGTTTAGCTGTAGAAAATTGGACAAATGCAACTACAGCAAGCCAATGCTTATTATGCTTAACAGTCTTAAATTAAAACTTAAAAACGTGGGGGCATCTTGCCAATAAGATGGTAACAGCTAGCTAAAATGCTGGGCCTTTGAAATTGCAAGAACACTTAAAAGAAAGTTCAAAAGGTTACCCATGCTTGTTTAATGAAGACAAGGTAGAAGAGTAGAGCTATAAAACAGCAGGTAGGCTTACTTAGCAAAAGAGTTGGAGAAGTGACTTCCACAATACTAAACAGAACGGCAATCCAAAGAGATGTTGTTTAGAGAATTAGAGCCAAGTTAGTTTCTAAAAAAAAAGAGCTGAAAAGTTATAAAATGTCTTCTTCAGATTATTTAGGAAATTGTAAACAAGGCATAATTTAAAGACCAATTTGAAAGTAGCTCAGTGCAGGCTACATTGTTATGGATAATAAAACAAAGAACTGTCAATGCTGAAAATCTGAAACAAAAACAAAGTGCTGGAGAACCTCAGCAGGTCTGGCAGCATCTGTGGAGAAAAATAGAGTTAATGTTCAGAGTCCAGCAACCCTTTGAAGGGTTGAAACTTAAATTTTGCTTTTCTCTCTACTGATGCTGCCAGAACTACTGAGTTTCTCAACTACTTTGTGTTTGAGTTTAAGGAAGTTCTCTGGTTTCAATTTGAAGAGTGTTTCCCTGACAGTTGGGTGCAAGTGGTTTGCAGCTTACTGAGAAAAGATAGCCAAAGTAGATGACAGCAATCAGCAGATTAGCTTGGAAGTATTGAAAAGTAAGCAGAATAAGAATTGAGCTTGCCACAGTTAAGAGACTGTAAATAGAAATTTTACCTATAAAAGAACAGCTGAAGTTGAGGACTGTAGCATATTTATGGAAGATACTAACAGAATTAGATAATTTTGGTTCAGAGATAGTAGGAACTGCAGATGCTGGAGAATCTGAGATAACAAGGTGTAGAGCTGGATGAACACAGCAGGCCAAGCAGCACCAGAGGAGCAGGAAGGCTGACGTTTCGGGCCTAGACCCTTCTTCGGAAAAA
>NW_025966476.1:16228-42621 GCF_021869965.1 Rhincodon typus
CAAGCCGCACCTCCATCTCCTACCGACCAACCTCATCCCGCCCCCTTGACCTGTCCGTCCTCCCTGGACTGACCTATCCCCTTCCTAACTCCCTACCTACACTCACCTTTCCTGGCCCCATCCCCGCCTCTTCGACCTGTTTGTTTCCTCTCCACCTATCCTCTCCTCTATCCCTCTTCTATCCGCCTCCCACTCTCTCCCTATTTATTTCAAAACCCCCTTCCCCTCCCCCTTTTCTGATGAAGGGTCTAGGCCCGAAACGTCAGCCTCTCTGCTCCTATGATGCTGCTTGGCCTGCTGTGTTCATCCAGCCCTGCACCTTGTTGTCTACAAATCAATGCCATCTTTTTTAAACAATTCTATGTTTGAACCTGCTTACATACTGTTTCCAAGCTGGCTGAGCTCTACAAGAGGCTGGCAGCACCGAATGTAAACAATCCTAAAAAGGAGAAAAATAGTCAAAGCATTTTGTCTTGCACTGGTCAGGAGTCTGATGCAAGAAAACAGATTTGGAAGTGGCATTGCCCTATAATTAATGTAGTGTTTGGGAAAATAAA
This sequence comes from Rhincodon typus, assembly GCF_021869965.1. Classification (NCBI taxonomy): domain Eukaryota; kingdom Metazoa; phylum Chordata; class Chondrichthyes; order Orectolobiformes; family Rhincodontidae; genus Rhincodon; species Rhincodon typus. The sequence goes on from NW_025966476.1 coordinate 16,786, forward strand.
ATTTTATTCCCAAAATGAATTAAAACTAACCTTCAGAAGGTGGAGCAAAGGGGCAACAGTTATTCTGACATCATAAACATCTGTCCTTGCCGATTGTCACTTTTCTGAATCTTTTTAATCAGTGTAGATTGCCAGCCACAAACATAGGGTGTATCAAAAAATATTCAAAGGCAGAGGACAGTCCTTGTCAGATGACAGTGATTGCCAGGTAGTTGTTTTCTTCAGATGGAAGATCGACTAGAAGGAGGACAAAGACCCAGAAGAGTTCCATAACACTTCAACGAGAGAATAGGATGCTGCCTTCACAACTTTAATGAGTTTGACACACTCTGCCAACTGCTTGATCATTCTTTGGCATCAGTGAAACAACCTCAATTGACATGGGCGCACACTTTATTTTTGTCTAAAGAATGCATAACATCTAGTTCTTAAACTCAAACTATCCCAAAATTCCTTATAAATGGTCAACTGCCTAGCAATGGTCACAAACTCCCAAAATCGAAGATCCTCAATATGCTGCTCATTGGCAACATCAGAACAAATACCAGTTTCGCTATGAACTACGGTAAAACAGCCAGTTCTATGTCATCATCTCAACCATTCCTGATCATCTACTGACTCTCAGTATCAACCTGTTTATGTAATTCAATCCCGAAAATGAAGTACAAATATTTTCTACGAGATTATGGATTCCAACTTGTTTTCACACACCGCAGCAGCAGTGCACCAGCCGTGTTTAAACCTCAAAAACAGGTTTACCTGTTAACCCCAAAGGCAAAGTTGGTCCTCCATCATCTTCAGACTGTTCTTCATTTTCCTCATCCTTTTCATCCTGTATCACTTCTAAGTCATCAGCTTTGTTCATCTCCAGGTCACTATCCTCCTTTGGCTCAGTATTCTTTGGTTTTTTGATTTCTACAGTAAAAGAATAAAACCCAAGTTAGATTATGGACAGGTGCATTGGCAATATGAAAGCTAAACATCTTTTGCTGGACTGTAAACAATTCAATTGGAACAGTATTCCATCCATTAACAGATAGTTGTTTTGCCATTTTCAAACCAAGGCTCTTTAAGCTGTGCATTGATGCAAATCATAGAATCCTTACAGTGTGGAAACATGCTCTTCGGCGCAACAAGTCCACACCGACCCACACAGCATCCCACCCAGACCCATTCCCCTATAAACCCACCTAATCTACACATCCCTGAACACTATGGGCGATTTAGCATGGCCAATTCACCTACGCTGCACATCTTTGGACTGTGGGAGGAAACCGGAGCACCCGGAGGAAACCCACGCCAACGTGGGGAGAATGTGCAAACTTATGCAAGTACAACTTCACAATAAGAAGAAATTCTCTCTTAATACAAAATTAATCTGCAACAAGACCTTCCATCCTGATTCTGGACTCTAAACTATTGATTTCTGCAAATTTTGCGACGTAATTATAAAATAAATAGTGAGTTTCATGTGTCATATATTAGAATACTCAGAGTACATAAGGGCAAATTGTAAACTTTTCCCCACAAGTCCCCAAATTGTCCTGGAACATCTACTTATGGGAGTGACCAATGGAAGAAAAGTTGTCTTTGTGAGCTGAACGGAAGTAAAGAGTGAGATTTGCTTCTCCAGTTAAGGCTGGTTGTGTCATGTACTTGCTGCTAATAGGTTTACCGGTAAATCACTTGTGATTGGAAAAGCACGGGCTGGGAGGGAGGAAGTGTGAGCTGGAGGGAGAGAGATGTTGCAAAGAAGAGACAACAGCTTCAAGCCTGTCAATGGTGAATTACTTGGTCGGCTCGAAACTGGAAAACTTTAAATCATTGAGATAATTAATTGTGTGCAGGTGAACATGGAATCTCTACGTTCTAGTCTAGTTTAAGGCTGAATATGGTCAGGAACTACATGTGGGCAAGATTGCAGTGAATCCTGCTGTAATGAACACTGTAATAAATTTAGATTTGAGTTTCAGTTTTTCTATTGCATTCATGAGATGCAAGTGCCAGTGGCTGGCCAGCATTTATTGCCCATTTCTAGTTGGCCTTTGAGAAGATAGTGGTGTGCTACCTTCCTGAATGGCTATAAACAATTTAATGTAGGTACCCTGTAGTGTTCTTATGGAGGGAGTCCCAGAACTTTAACCAACTACACTGGAGAAATGACAATATATTTGCAACACGGAATGGAGAGTAGTTTGGACATTCCCAGGCACCTACCTCTATTGCTCTGAGAGATAGTGGCGGTCATGGGTTTGGAACGTGCTATCTATGGAAACTTGCTACTCCTGATTTGTGCCTTGTAGATGGTGGATTGGTTTTTGGGAGTTCTGGGCAACTACTCACTGCAGGATACTTAACCTCTGACCCAATCTTATAACTGCATTATTTACATGACTAATTTAGTTCAGTTTCTGGTCAATCGTAACTCCTAGATTGACGTGGATCTGAGACCGATCAAAAGAGTAATAACTACCTGGGTTAAAATATTCCAGCTTTGTGAATGTGTGATGTAATTACATTAGATGTGACCTTGTAGTAACGGCTTTGTGTAGAAATGCACAACTGTCAGTTTTTGTTAATATACCTGTTGTCTCGTGCCAATCTAAGTAGTGATATTCATACTTTGCCTGTGTGCTGTGTCTTTCAATGTAATGGGACTGATAATTGCAGATATTCATGAACTCCTCTACTATCACTGCAAGAACTCAAATACCTTATGTATCAACACAATTACAGAAGGTAATGTTGCTACGCGACTGTATTAACTGATAAAGGCATTAGTGAGAATAAAAAAAAACTAGTCTCTAAAAAAACCAAAAGGTAGCCCTCAAGGAGACCATAAAAAAGTACCTTAATGCATCAAATAAAAACTCACTTTCCTAAATCAGTTTTGGATCTCAAAAATACATAGAATATAAATTTTGGAGGATGGAACACATATGAAAATCAGGAAAATGTTTGTATCCCATCAATTTTTTAAAAATTGAACAATGAGCTTCCTTTTGTTACCAATATAAAACAGGGTACCATTTTACACTCTTACTCAGAAGTGGCCCTAATATCATCTGTAAACACATCTAGTAGTTACATTAAATGGGCAAGATAAACCAATTGAAATCTAGTGTAACTGTGATAATTCAAGGTTTCTTTTCATCTAAGTTGTTTGAGTTAAACAGATCAATTACATAATATCTACCCCTCAGTGTCCAATACCTGGACATTATTTAGAAAAAAGCTTAGGGATAACTGTGCTTGCTCTCGGAAATTCCTACAAACAATTATTGTAGCACTGTAAATTTGACCAATTCCAAGTTATATTTCTTCTTCATTCTTCAATGACAAATTATTTAGAATTTCTGACAAGAAAGAAAGAGACATGCTGTTGAAGCTTTGTCTTGCACTCATCAGGACGGAATTACCATAATACCAAATTTCAAACAGAACAAGAATTTATACTGCACAAAAGAAAAGTGTGCTGACTGGTTGCCATGTGGACTGATTGGCTGAGCAGGAGCAAACACGGGGACTACTGTGTAAATGAACTAATATATTCGGGCAGTGGCTAAACCTGAAACACTACACGTGTAGTGTTTCCCACCCACCCTCCCTCCTCCTCCTCCTCCTCCTCCTCTAATCAAAAAAAAAGACTGTGTGGAGGTTCGGTAATGTGAGCTGTTTTTTCTTTTTATCTCTTTTGGCAATCTAGAACAGAGGGGATGGAAGCTAGGGCAGTTGCATGCTCCTCTTGTAGGATGTGGGATGTAAGGGTCACTACTAGTGTCCCGGCTGACTTCACCTGCCAGAAGTGCACCCAACTCCAGCCCCTCACGGATCGCGTTACTGAACTGGAGCTGGATGAACTCCGGATCATTCGGGAGGCTGAGGAGTTGATAGATCGGAGTTATAGGGAGGTTGTCACACCAAGTTACAGGATAAAGGTAGCTGGGTGAGGGAAAGGGAATAGGCAAACAGTGCAGGGATCCCCTGTGGCCGTTCCTCTCAGTAATAAGTGTACCTCTTTGGATACTGTTGGGGGGCACGACCTCCCAGGGGAAAGCCATAGCGGCCAGGTCTCTGGCACTGAGCCCAGCTCTGTGGCTCAGAAGGGAATGGGGGAGAATAGGAGCTCAATTGTGATAGGAGATTCAATGGTTAGGGGAACAGACAGGAGATTCTGTGGTCGCAAACAGGACTTCTGGATGATATGTTGCCTCCCAGGTGCCAGGGTCAGGATGTCTCGGATCGAGTCTACAGGATTCTTAAGGAGGAGAGTGAGCAACCAGAAGTCATGGTACACATTGGTACCAATGACATAACTAGGAAAAGGGACGAGGACCTCAAAAATGAATATAGAGTTAGGTTGGAAACTAAAAGACAGGACGAGTGGAGTAGTAATCTCAGGATTACTTACAGTGCCACGGGCTAGTGAGGCTAGGAATAGAGAGCGGGTGCAGCTGAACACGTGGCTACAGAGCTGGTGTAGGAGGAAGGGCTTCAGATATGTGGATCATTGGGATACCTTCTGGGGAAGGTGGGACCTGTACAAGAAGGATGCATTGCACCTGAACTGGAGGGGCACCAATATCCTGGGCCGGAGGTTTGCGAGAGTTCTTTGGGAGGGTTTAAACTAGTTTGGCAGGGGGATGGGAACCGAACCTATGCATCAGAGGATGGAGTAGCTGGTGTAAAGGCAGACACAGCATGCAGAGAGTCTGTGAGGAAGGACAGACAGTTGATAGGGCAAAGTTGCAGTCAGCACGACAGGTTGAAGTGTGTCTATTTTACCACAGGAAGTGTCAGGAATAAGGGTGAGGAACTCAGAGCACGGATCAGTACTTGGAGCTACGATATTGTGGCCATTACGGACACTTGGATATCACAGGGGCGGGAATGGTTGTTGGATTTTCCGGGGTTTAGATGTTTCAAAAGAAATAGGGATGGAGGTAAAAGAGGTAGGGGAGAGGCATTGCTAATCAGGGATGCTATCACAGCTGCAGAAAGGGAGGTCGTAGAGGAGGATTTGTCGACCAAGTCAGTATGGGTGGAAGTCAGAAACTGGAAAGGAGCAGTCACTTTATTGGGAGTTTTCTATAGACACCCCCAATAGCAACAGAGACACTGAGGAACAGATTGGCAGGCGGATTTTGGAAAGGTGCAGAAGTAATAGGGTTGTTATCATGGGTGACTTCAACTTCCCTAATATCGACTGGAACCTCCTAAGTGCAAATAGTTTGGATAGAGCAGATTTTGTTAGGTGTGTCCATGAAGGATTTCTGACTCAATATGTAGATAGGCCGACTACAGGGGAGGTCATATTGGATTTGGTGCTTGGCAGGTGTCAGATCTCTTGGTGGGAGAGCATTTCAGTGATAGTGACCACAACTCCCCGACCTTTACTATAGTCATAAAGTGGGATAGGAGCAGACGGTGTGAGCAAGTATTTATTATGGGGGTGGTGGGGGGGAACTACAATGCTATTAAGTAGGAACTGCAAAGCATAAATTGGGAACAGATGTTCTCTGGGAAACGCACAACAGAAATGTGGAGGTTGTTTAGGGAGCAGTTGCTACAAGTACTGGATAGGTTTGTACCGCTGTGGCAAGGAAGAGATGGTAAGGTGAAGGAACCTTGGATGACAAGACATGTGGAACATCTTGTCAAGAGGAAGAAGGAAGCTTACTTAAGGTTGAGGAAGCTAGGATCGGACAGGGCTCAACAGGATTACAAGGTAACCAGGAAGGAACTGAAGAATAAACTTAGGAGAGCTAGAAGGGGGCATGAAAAAGCCTTGGCAGATAGGGCTAAGGAATACCCTAAGGCATTTTATACTTATGTGAGGAACAAGAGGATGGCCAGAGTGAGGGTAGGGCCGATCAGGGATAGTGGAGGGAACTTGTGCCTGGAGTCAGAGGAGGTAGGGGAGATCCTTAATGAATACTTTGCTTCAGTGTTCACCAGGGAGAAGGACCTTGTAGTTTGTCAGGACAGTGTGAAACAGGTTGATGTGCTCAAACAGGTTGACGTTAGGAAGGAGGATATGCTAGAAATTTTGAAAAACATGAGGACCAGACGGGATATGCCCAAGGTTACTATGGGATTGCTGCGTCTTTGGCAGTGATCTTTGCATCCTCACTGTCCACTGGAGTAGTACCAGATGATTGCAGGGTGGCAAATGTTATTCCCTTGTTCAAGAAAGGGAATAGGGACGATCCTGGGAATTACAGACCAGTCAGTCTTACTTCTGTGGTGGGCAAATTAGCAGAGAGGATTCTGAGAAATAGTATTTATGATTATTTGGAAAAGCACAGTTTGATTAGAAATAGTCAGTGGCTTTGACAGGGACAGGTCATGCCTCACAAGCCTTATTGAATTCTTTGAGGATGTGACAAAACACAGTGAAGGTAGGTGAGTGGATGTGGTGTATGTGGATTTTAGCAAGGCCTTTGGCAAGGTCCCCCATGACAGGCTCATTCAGAAAGTAAGGAGGCATGGGATTCAGGGAAATTTGGCTGTCTGGATACAGAATTGGCCGTCCAATAGAAGACAGAGGGTGGTAGTAGATGGAAAGTATTCAGCCTGGAGCTTGGTGACCAATGGTGTTCTGCACGGATCTGTTCTGGGCCCTCTGCTCTTGGTGACCTCAATAGATGACTTGGATGAGGAAATGGGGAGGTGGGTTAGCAAGTCTGCCGATGACACGAAGATTGGCGGAGTTGTGGATAGTGTGGAGGGCTGTTGCAGGTTGCAACAGGATATTGTCAGGATGCAGAGCTGGGCAAAAAAGTGGCAGGTAGAATTCAACCCGGAAAAGTGTGAAGTGATTCATTTTGGAAGGTTGAATTTGAATGCAGAATACAGGGTTAATGGCAGGATTCTTGGCACTGTGGAGGAACAGAGGGATCTATGGGTCCATGTCCATAGATCCCTCAACGTTGCCACCGAAGTTGATAGAGTTGTTAAGAAGGCATATGGTGTGTTGGCTTTCATTGGCAGGGGAATTGAGTTTAAGAGCCACGAGGTTATGCTGCAGCTCTATAAAACCCTGGTTAGACCACACTTGGAATATTGTGTTCAGCTCTGGTTGCTTCATTATAGAAAGGATGTGGAAGCTTTAGAGAGGGTGCAGTGTAGATTTACCAGGATGCTGCCTGGACTGGAGGGCAGGTTTATGAGGAAAGGTTAAGGGAGCTAGGGCTTTTCTCATTGGAGTGAAGAAGGATGAGAGGTGACTTGATACAGGTGTACAAGACGATGAGAGGCATAGATAGAGTGGGCAGCCAGAGTCTTTTTGCCAGGGCAAAAATGACAATCACGAGCGGGCATAATTTTAAGGTGATTGGAGAAAGGTATAGGGGAGATGTCAGAGGTAGGTTCTTTACACAGAGAATGGTGGGTGCGTGGAATGCACTGCCAGTGGTGGTAGTAGAGTCAGGTACTTCAGGGACATTAAAGTGACTCTTGGATAGGCACATGGATGGTAGTAAAATGAAGGGTATGCAGGTTAGTTTGATCATACTGTAGGATAACAGTTTGGCCCAACATCGTGCTGTTCTATGTTCTAAACACAGAAGTTGCTGGAAAAGCTCAGCAGGTCTGGCAGCATCTGTGAAGAGAAAATCAGAATTAACGTTTCGGGTCTGGTGATCCTTCCTCAAAACCGATGGTCGCTGGGAAAACGTCAGTTTATGAGCAGAAAATAGGGAGGGGGATGGGACAGGGAGTAAACGAAAGGATACAGCCCGAAGAGACAGAAGAGCAGTTGGATAGACAAAGGAGTTGATAACGATCTGGCTAGGAGGGTGAGTAGTTGTTAACGGGGACTGTTAGTGATTAACAATAGGTAGTGTGTAATGGTAGGCTATGTGGTAACAAGGCCTGGTGTGCGGGGTAAGTGGCTGGGACATGGGAGAGTTTAGGCCCTAAAATTATTGAACTCAATATCGAGTTCGGAGGGCTGCAGGGTCCCCAAGTGGAAAATGAGGTGTTGTTCTTCCAGCGTGCGTTGAGCTTCGCTGGAACACTGCAACAAGCCAGAGCCAGACATGTTGGCCAGGGAACAGGGTGGCGTGTTACAGTGGCAGGCAACAGGTAGCTCAGGGTCTTTTTTGCAAGGGAAACATAGATTTCTGTGAAGCGGTCACCTAATCTATGCTTCGTTTCCCCCATGTACAGTAGCCCATATTTTCAGCAGCAAATGCAGTAAACTAAATTCTGGGAAGTGCAGGTGAAGTGTTGCTTCACCTGCAAGGTATTTTTGGGCCCTTGGATAGTGGGGAGGGAAGAGGTAAACGGGCAGATGTTGCACCTTTGCTGGTTGCAGAGGCCGTGGGGCTGTGGTGGGGGTTTGAAGGAAGAGTGGACCTGGGTATCCCGGAGGGAGCGGTCCCTGCAGAAGGCAGACAAAGGAGGGGAGGGGAATGTGCGTCTGGTCGTGGCACCTCGCTGGTGGTGGTGCAAGTGGCGTCTGATGGTCTTCTGAATGTGGATGCTGGTGGGAGAAGGGGAACCCTGTCGCTATTGTGGGAGGGAAGAGAGGGGGCGAGGACAGAAGTTTGGGAGATGGGTCGGACCCGGTTGAGGGACCCGTCGACAACTGGGGAATCCTTGGTTGAGGAAGAAGGTGGACATTTCGGCGGCTCCCTTGTCGAAGTTAGCCTCATCTGAACATATGCGACGGAGACGGAGGAACTGAGAAAATGGGATGGAGTCTTTACAGGAATCAGGGTGGGAGGATGTATAGTCCAGGTAGCTGTGGGAGTCAGTGGGTTTATAGTGGATTGATTTTTGATTTGATCCACTTGTGCTGTTATATTGCCTCAACAGATGACTCTACCAAAAGCCATACTATTTGAAACATATCTACGCTGTAAATTAATTTAAACATAAGTGTTTCAGCAATACAATGATGCCTAGCATAACTGTATGTCTGACAGAGTATGGAATAAATGAAATTTTACTGACAAAATACATGTCATTTTTAACAATGGCCCCAAATTTGCATCCATTGGATCTGCTGTACAGTGTGACCACGCTCTACTCAAATGCAAGTTAGAAAAATTGTTTGTTAGAACTGAGAAAGTGGAACAGCCTGCCAGATGATGGACATCAAATCTGTCCCCTCAGTTTGCATGCACTTATGCATGGGCTGTGCAAGACACACAAAAGCGTTATCCCTTTAAGCATTAGCTTGTCTATGAATGATTCTGTGTAACTTTTTCTTTTCAATTTGTACATGGGATAGTAGTATTACTAACTAGGATAGCAATTATTGCTCATGAATTGGCTAAATTAAGTGACTTGCTACAACCAGTTCTGAGGAACTTTTCGAAATACATGATGAAGATGTCTTCATCACAAAACTACAGTAGACCTACATATCGAAAGCAATACCACATCCACGTGCTCAGTGGACACTGCTAGCACATTCACTAATGTGCCGCTCAAGGAAGCCAAAGACATTTATGCAGCAACACTATATCCTAGCAATCTAGACATGCCGTCACTGCCCGAATCTGTATTAACTGAATTTATGAACCTAGATACCTGCACAGTTGATTTCAGCTTCAACAACACCATATGTGCCTGAACACATGCCATGGAATCATCTTTAGGGCTAGCCAAGGCTGACGTTTCGGGCCTAGACCCTTCTGGTTCCGTAGGCAGGTACTAAGAAAGGTGATGTGGCTGTATGATTCCGTAGGCAGGTGCTAAGAAAGGTGATGTGGCTGTGTCAAGGCCAAAGAGATTACGAGAGAGTTGCAGTGGGAGTGAGATCCACTAAGGTTTTTAGGGTCTAGGCCCGAAACGTGAGCCTTCCTGCTCCTCTGATGCTGCTTGGCCTGCTGTGTTCATCCAGCTCTACACCTTGTTATCACAGTGGGGAAAAATGTTTGGAAAGCACAGAACCATGAGCCCATCTTCACTGGTCAATATACACTTTATGATTCCTGCGTCTCTACGTGCTACAAAATTAGCTTCATTGGCAACCAGGGCCTGAGCATTTGCACATGTTGACGTTTCTCACGTAGCATAAATGTCTTTTTCCCCCACCAAAATTTGGTATTCTTGCAATTCTATCCCAATGAATGCAAAATGAAAAGCTCCACCAGCATATATTTTCACCAATACTCAAATTGTACTCATATCTGACAAACTATTGCACATGTATTACTAAAGTACTCAAAGCAAATTTACCAGTTTCCTGGATTTTAGTTGCAAGCTTCCTTTTGTTTTTCTTTTTGATATTTGATACTGGTTTTTGTTCGCTTTCATCCTTCGTAAGCCTTTGTTCTTCCTTCAATTCTTTTGGAGTGTTTTCTTGATCACCTATTGACTCTTGTGGTGTTTCATTTTCCACGTTCTTTTGTTTGACCACTGTCAACAGAAAACTTAATTTGTTCATATAGAGTCCAAATTCAGACCAGGTTCATGTATCAGAGTTGTACACAGAGTCAGAACTTCTACTTGGTTACAGATAAACAATCTAGAATTCTGATATTATGGAACTACAATTTAAACATAAATGAATCAACTCCAAAAACAGCATAAAATCTTGCACTGCTCTTTCATGATCTCAGCTCATTCCAAATGACTTTACAATCCACAAAATAACATTGTTTTTGAATTATACTCTGCTCTGCCACTGAACAAGAACATGGCTGATCTGAAGGGTGAGTGGGGATGGCGAGGGTGGGGAGTGAATGTAGGGAGGGTGAATTGGGGGAGGGGAGAGCAAATGCAGGAGCAAGTTGGGAGCGAATGGGGTGGGCTGGTAGTGAGAGCTGACGAGCAGAGAACTTATACATTAATGGTAGGGCCCTGGGTAGAGTTGTAGAACAGAGAGACCCAAGGGTTCTGGTACATAATTCTTTAAAATTTGACAGGGCAGTTAAGAAGGCATTTATTGCTCAGTCCATTGACTAAAGAAGTTGGGACATCATGTTGCGGTTGCAAGGGATATTGGTGATGCCTCTTCTAGAGTGCTGTGTGCAGTTCTGTTATAAGAAGGATATTATTAAACTGGAAGAGGTTTAGAAAAGATTTACCAGGAAGTTGCCAAGAATGGAGAGCTTAAGTTATAAAGATAGGCTGGGACTTTTTTCACTGGGGGGCTGGGAGGTTGAGGGGTGATATAAAATCACGAGGAACATAAATGAGTAGCAAAGATTTTTTTTCCCCTGAGGTGGGAGAGTTCAAAACAAAGGGTATATATTTAAGGTTAGAGGAGAAAGATTTAAAAAGGACACGAAGGGCAACTTTTTTTTAAACACAAAGAGTGGTTCGTACTTGGAATGAACTGCCAGAGGAAGTGGTGAATACAGGGACAGTTAAAACGGTTAAAAGACATTTGGATAAGTTCATTAATAGCAAAGGTTTGAAGGGAAATGGGCCAGGCGCAGGCACGTGAGACAAGTTTAGTTTGGGAACATGGTCAGCGAGGACTGGTTGGACCCAAGTCTCTGGCTCTACACCTTGTTATCTCACATTGTCCAGCATCTGCAGTTCCTACTATCTCTGTTTCCATGCTGTATGACTCTGAACGAAAGCGGTGCGGGTTTAGATTCACTCACACTAAGATCTTCAGCCTTAAGTCGCCCACCTGCCTGCCTCACACTCACCTTTTTCTCCCGCCGCTGAATTTATCCGTTTAATTTTGGCGTTTTTCTTTTGCAACTTTTTGCGGATAATTTTCATCTGAAGATCCGCCATCTTAGCGTAACATGTGAAAGATGAAGACCCACACATGGGTTGGTGGGTGGAGAGGGGTGGCTATGGAAATGCCCGCTAGCAGGAAACAGCCAGTATCGTCAAATCATCCTGCTAAAATAAAATCTCGGCTTGTATTCAACAAACATACTCATGAGATTATATTGCAGAAGCTTTTCAATGAAATTCGGGTTCAAATCTCTTGGCGACATATTTAGGCATCCATAAATCGCGCAGGCGCAGTAATGGGTCAGTGATTCCGGAAGTAATTTCCAAGCGTTTATAAAACAGTGAAGAGCAATGTGGACCTCACGCTGTATAGGGAGGGGTTAGTGATAAAAGGAGCTCCCGATTTCGAGGGTTTATGATTTGGAGTATCTGCAGTAACAGATCCATTTGTGGAATCCAGTCTAGTGTTGTACTTCGTGCTGTGTGCTTTACCAGTGCTTTCTTTGTGTTCGATCAGTAACATAGTCATAGAGTCATACAGCGCAGAAGCAGACTCCTCGGGCCAACTCGTCCTTTCCGAAACAAAAACAGAAGTTGCTGTAAAAGCTCAGCAGGTCTGGCAGCATCTGTGAGGAGAAAATCAGAGTCAACGCGTTTCGGGTCTAGTGGCCGTTCCTCAGAACTGATTACCGACCAACCTCATCCCGCCCCCTTGACCTGTCCGTCCTCCCTGGACTGACCTATCCCCTTCCTAACTCCCTACCTACACTCACCTTTACTGGCTGCATCCCCGCCTCTTCGACCTGTTTGTTTCCTCTCTTCTATCCGCCTCCCACTCTCTCCCTATTTATTTCAAAACCCCCTTCCCCTCCCCCTTTTCTGATGAAGGGTCTAGGCCCGAAACGTCAGCCTCTGTGCTCCTATGATGCTGCTTGGCCTGCTGTGTTCATCCAGCCCTGCACCTTGTTGTCTCGGATTCTCCAGCATCTGCAGTTCCTACTATCTCTCGTTCATGCCGACCAGGTTTCCTAAACCGAACTAGTCCCATTTGGCCCATATCCCTCTAAACTCTTCCTATCCAGGTACTTCAAATGTTTTTTAAATGTAATTGTACTCTACCACATCCTCTGACAGCTGGTTCCATATACCTGCCACCCTCTGTGGGGAGGGGGGAGAAAAAGGTGCCCCTCAGGTCCCTTTTATGTCTTTGCCCTCTCACCTTTAAACCTGTGTGCTCTTGTTTTGGACTGTCCTACTCTCATGAAAATTTCCTTGGTTATTCACCTTAGCTATGCCCCTCATGATTTTATATACCTCTATAGGGTCATCCCTCAGTGCCCTATGCTCTGGGGGAAATTGTCATAGCCTCTCCACTCAAACCTTACAATCTCAGGAATATCTTTGTAAATCTTTTTTTACACCAGAATTGTATGCAATACTCCAAATGTGGCCCTACCAATGTCTTGTACAATGTATTGTAACTTGCTTCCTGCAAGCAACAAAATGATATACCGTTTGATATGACCTGTCAGCCTTTGGAATCTTTGGCCTACATACATTACATCATACTGACACTGGAAATCATATACCACCATAGTCACTTGCTTGATAGAATTCTACTCATGTTGCTACTGCATAGTTGCAGAGTGAATGGCTGCTTTAGGCCCTTTTTGTGAGTATGGGCGACATGGTGAGAAGCGATTTGATCAGGCATTTATCTAGATATTAGCTACCTTTATCAGATCATTTCAGATGCATAGAGAATCTGCAATATGTAAGCTGAGAATGTAGAGGGTTCCGCAATTGAACGAGAAATTCTAGAAGCACGGCTAGCATTTGTTAAAGAGGTTAAGTTGTTCTTGTAGTCCACACTCCGGATGTGATCTCACCATTGCCTTGTACAATTACAATAACACTTCCCTGCTTTTATACCCCATTTCTTTCACAATAAATGCCTAAATTCTACTTGTCCTACTTATTACATCGAAACATAAAAGATAGGTGTAGGAATAGACTATTCAGCCCTTTGACTCTGCACCACTTTTCAATATAATCATGGCTGATCATGCAATTTCAGTATCCTAAACTTGCTTTCTCTCCATAGCCCTTGATCCCTTTAACAGCAAGGGCCATGTCTAGCACCCTCTTGAATATATCTAATGAACTGGCCCCAACAGCTTCATGTGGGAGAGAATTCCACAGGTTCACAACCCTTGAGTGAAGAAATTCTTCCTCATCTCAGTCCTGAATGGCTTACCACTTATTCTTAGACTATGATCTCTAGTTCTGGACTTCCCCAACACCAGGAACGTTCTTCCCACATCTAGGCTGTCCAGTAACATCAGGATTTTATATATCTATGAGATCCTGCCACCACGCACCCCCCCCACCCCCCCGTCTCATTCTTCTAAATTCCAACGAGTACAAGCCCAATCGATCTAGTCCTTCCTCGTATGTCAGTCCTGCCGTCCTGGGGATCAGTCTGGTGAAGCTTCGCTGGACTCCCTCAATAGCAAGAATGTCCTTTCTCAGACTGGGAGACAAAAACTGCACACAATACTCAAGGTGTGGCCTCACCAAGGCTCTGTATAACTGCAGCAAGACGTCCTTACTCCAATACTCTCATCCTCTCGCTATGAAGGTCAGCATGCCATTAGCTTTGCTCATTGCCTACTGCACCTGCATGCCAACCTTAGCAACTGTTCCACCGTGACACGAAGGTCCTGTTGCACCTCATCTTTTCCTATACTGCCACCATTCAGAAAATAATCTGCCTTCCTGTTTTTGTGACCAAAGTGGATAACCTCAGACACCCAGATCTCTCTGTGCCGAAGCATTTTGAAGTTTCTCTTCATTTTGATTATAAGTTGTTCTTTTATTCTTTCAACAAGATTGGATAACGTCAGTCTTCAGGGATCTACTGGGCATCTTAATGAAATTTCAAATTCTCAACTCATAAATGTATCCAGGATGATTCTGGTACTCTCTTTGCAAGAGACCACCAATTCATCCCATTTACCCTTGACATGCGGTGTCAGGCAGCCTTAGATTGAGGATTCTCAGCCATCACTGGATATTGTTGATTGCACCCACAAAGCAAGGAGAGTGTCTTATTTTTTATTCTTTCAGGGACATTTGATGCCCATCCCTAATTGTCCTCAGAGTAAGTGGCTTGTTAGACCATTACAGAGAGCAGTTAAGAGTTGACCATTGTGTGTCTGAAATAACTTTTAGGCCAAGCCAGGTAAGAATGGCAGATTTTTTTATTTAGAAACCAGATGGGTTTTTAATAATTAGCAAACAAAATTAATTTCATGGTCACCATTACTAAGACTAATTCCAAATGTATTAATTCAAATTTAAATGGCACCAGTTGCCAGGGATGGAGTTGAACCCATATCTCGTATATATTAGCCTAGGTCTGTGGAGTTCCAGTCCAGTGCCAAAACAAATCCTCTTTGTCTAACTGAAGGAGGGCACTCAAGTGAGAGGAGGACAAAGGGAGCATTTCAAAGATTCCCTGAAGGCTTCCCTCATGAAATGCAACATAGGTGTCCGCGCAAAGGAAGACGTGTTCACATGAGGGGCACAATATTTTGAGAACGATCATCAGCAACAGGAAGTATGGAAAAGGAACAGGAGAAAGGAATTCCAGTGACATCAAGGCCACAGACCAATTTCAATTCCTGGAAATACGTGATCGGAGATACGGCTTTAGGGCCCAGGGAATCTATAACTACGGACATGGAATTTCCTAGGTGGGCCATCATGTCTGTTAGTGAATGACTGACTGTCAACAAAAATGATGATGTGATTATCTTCACAAAGGAATGAACCGGCTGTTTTAATGAACAGAAGATGATTCCACTCCACTTAATTTTTAAAACAGTTGGATTACAACAGTCAGATGATCAGGTCTACGATGCATATCCAGGGTGCTACCATGACGTGTACATCCTGAATGACTCACAATTGTCAGTCTCTTTCAAAAAAAAAGTGAATCTCCCTTCACATCTGGCTAATGGCAGCTCTGGGAAATCCTTAGACTGCTGCCAAAGAGAGATGCAACAATGCTAGGGCAATTGTAGAATGCACCAAAGGCCTTCTGAAATTCAGGTTCCAATGCCTTAATTAGTCATTAGTCACAGTATACCACAGACAAGTGTTTCCACATTGTAGTGGTCTGCTGTCCTCCACCGTCTCAGTTGCCAAAGGGGGATGTTTTCACTGAGGAGATGCAGGACTAAGAGGGATCTTCTGAGAAGGAAAATGAGGCTGTACATTTTGAAATGGGCCAGATAGACCATCAATGGTAGGAAGACAGAATAATGTTCCATCGAATTAGAGAGGTTAGAATCAATCCACTTTCAGGGTGACCTGACTTGGGCTCAGACTGCCTATTAGAATTTTATTTGTGCAGTTGCCTCTCAGCCGCCTGCTTGCTGTATGACATGATCCTCAAGTGTTGATTATTATTTGGATTATTCTTGTGTTATATTATTGACATTTTCTTTCAGCTTTGGTTCTGATCCCCTACCTCTGCGAAAGCTAAAGTTCATGTGCAAACCTTGCCATGGACTAACTATTACTAAAACACCTATAAGGTGGAGAACCATCTTGTGGCCCTGGATGGTTACACTGCACAAGAGTCATACGAGTCTAATCAAGGTGTCCAGTCTCTGGTGAATACTATGAATGGATTCATAGCCTGTGGCTGCTTCTTATGCATCCTGCATCTTCACTAACCTTGCAGTGTTGCAGAGTGCAATAAGCCTCACTGTATCCTTGCAATGCATGAGAATCCTAATTTACAACACTTCCACTGATGTGGGCAGTGAAGTTCGGATCTATGCCTCCCACTGTTACAATAATTTGAGTTACCTCCCACTCTTCAATGTTCAAGCTTGGCTTTGAGAATCCCACTCATTAGATAGACCTTTTCCCCTTGGAGTCTGCAGGCAGATGACTGATTCTCCTTAGACAGCTGTTCTCGCCACATTCTGAGATCCATATTCACTGTCATGCATTGCCATGTGCACATTCTTGAGGTCTTGGCTCCCACTACCCCATGATGGCTCAGAACTGCCCTGGTCCTCAGTTTCATTTCATTCTCTGGGTCATTCGATGTTCTAACAGGAAAAGTTTTCTTTTCCTTTCCAGGCATCAAGGAACCCAGGATGTAACAACTCATAGATACTCATGCCCCTATGGAACCTTCCTCCCCTCCCCTTCCTTCTAACTCCATTCTCTCGCCCACCCCACCTCATATCATGTATTTACTGTCCCTTCTGACCTCCTGCTCTCTGATGCTAAGACCAGGCAAAAGTCTTAGTTTTCTCCCTGGCTGAACCTCAATGAATTTTGGGCACAACATGATGTTGAACTTTTCTTCCTTCGCCTCCATGCCTATTTCTTTGGACAAGAGACCTCTCCCCATCCCGCAGATCCCTTTACCCGCCTCCAACACTGTCCCTCCACCTGGACCCCTATCTCTGGCCTTTAACCTACACTTAACTTGTTCATTGAGAACGGTTGACATTACATTCGTTGCTTCAATTTCTCTGCCCCCTTTCCCCCATGCATTCAAACCTATGTCCCTCTGAATTGACTGCACTCCGTGCTCTCAACGCTGTCCTTGTGATCAAGCCTACTGACAAGGGTGGTGGTGTTGTTGGCTGACCTACTGACCTCTACCTTGCAGAGGCTGAGTGCCAGCTCTTAGATACCTCCTCCTATCTCCTCCTGGACCGTCACCCCATCACGGAACATGAGGCTTTCGTGTTCACTACAGTCACCAGTCTCATTTTGCGTCCCCCGCCCAATACATCCAAGCTCATAGTCTCCCAACCGCACTTAGCCTGCTTCTACCTCATTTGTAAAATCCACAAACAGGATTGCTTGGGCAGACCCATTGTTTCTGCCTGCTCGTACCCGACAGGACTCACCTCTTCTTACCTCGACTTGATCCTTTTTTTTCCCTAGCTCAGTCTCTTCTCATTTACACCCATTATTCTTCTGCTACTTTATGTCAGTTTCAGAATTTCTAGTTTGTGGGCTCCAGCTATTTCCTCTTTATCATGGATGTGCAATCCCTTTACACATTCATCCCCCATCAGGATGGTCTCAGGGCTTTCCACTTCTGGGAAAAAGGCCTCTTTCTGTAGTACATCAATGACATCAATGCTGCTTCCCTCATCCGGAATTGGAAAAAAAATGATCAATGTTGCTTCCAACACCTTCCTTACCTTCACCTGGTCCATCTCTAAATCCTCCTTTCCCTTTCTCAAAATCTCTGCTTCCATTTCTGGGGATAGGGTGCCCACTAATATTCACTACAAGTCCACTGACTCCCACAGTTACTTTGATCATACATCCTCATGTCCTCCTTCCTCTAAAGACTCTATTCCATTCTCCTGGTTTCTCCATCTCAGTTGCTTCTGTTCCAATAATGCCAGCTTCAACAAGGAGACTTCTGAAATGTCCAACTTCTTCCTCAACCAAGGATTCCCTGCTAGTGTTGTTGACAGGACCTCAGCCATGTCTAACCCATCTTCTGCACTTTGGCCCTCATCCCTTCTCTTCCTTCCCACAACAGCGATAGGGTCCCCTCACCCTCACTTACCATCCCACCAGCATCCCTTTCCAAAGGATCATTAGTCACCATTTCTGCCAGCTCCAGCAGAATGTCACCGTCAGACACACGTTCCTCTCTCCACCCCTGTCAGCCTTCTGCAGGGATCTTTCCCTCTTGGAAACTTTGGTCCGCTCCTCTTCCACTCTCAACACTTCCCCATATCCCCATGGCCCCTTTACAACGGGATCACAGAAGGTGTGAAATCTGCCCACTTATCTCCTCTCTCCTCACTATCCAAACCCACACACACACCTTAGAGCCTTAGAATTAGCCTTACTGTCACGTGCACTCTAATGAGTACAGTGAAAAGTTCACAAGTCGCCAGTTATGGTGCCATCTTAGGTACACAGGTACTTAGGTACAAATTCTTGAAGGCAAAAAAAAAGATAAAGAAATAAAAATTCCAACATTACAAATCATAAGAATAAATTAGAAAAATAAATAATTACTTCAGACTAACAGTCCTTTCAACCCAGTCCATGCTTCCTGTTGCTTGCCACTTCAACAGAGCACCGTGTTCCCTGTTTGTCTTTGTATTGGACTTGTTGCAGTGTTCCAGTAAAGCTTAGTGCAAGCTGGAAGAATAGCAAATCATTTTCTGCTTAGGAATCCTGCAGCTCTCCAGACTCAATATTGAGTACAATAATTTTAGGGCCTGAGTACGTTTTCCCATGCCCTCACCCAATCCCACACACTTGGGCCTGACATCATATGGGCTGCTACCACAAGCAACCCATTAGCTGCTATTGATCCTCCCAGGCTGACCTTTATCCTTTCCTTTGTCTGTCCAATAGTTTATCTCTCCCTCTCGATTCCACCTGCATGAATTGTTTATCCCCCTCCAACTTCCTCTTCAGTAAAAGTACCAACATTGTCCTTGGTACAATCAGTTCTGAAGAAGGCACACTGGACCTGAAAATTTAACTCTGTTTCTCTTTTCACAGATGCTGCTAGACCTGAAAGGTTTTTCCAGCAATTTCTGTTTTGGTGACTGACTCCACCATTGCTCCCATAAGAATTTTTTTGGGTCCACCACTTTGCCACGTCTGGCTTCCTCTCTGGAGTTATTGTTATCGTCAGTGTGTCTGGGATTCAGCTGTATCATTTTCTGTGTCTGCGTTTGAAAGAAATAGATTAGATTTAAGATAATTCCTTTCTTCTCTGCAGGTCAATTTGATATTAAGCTATGTATGTATTTGTCACTTTTAGTTCCTGAGGAAACCCTGATTATTTTTAACACAATGTTTGTTCAATATGGTAGAGTTGGCTTGGCTTCAATGAAACGATATGTGTAAGATGATAATTTGCCAATGTCATAAGCTTAACATGTAACATTATTAGGAATAGCTTAAAACATGACGAGACACATTTCTATAGCACCCTCTGGTGACCAATTAAAATAATTACGACCTTTGGAGGGAATTTCACCAGACTAAGCCAAGGTATTTCTAAACATATTGTACAACTTTAATAATTTTGGATATAGCTAAGATTACGAATAACATAGAGCTTCATCCATAAGTATAAATGTAATACAGTGAAAGTACATGGATTTCAACATAATCTTTATCTTTAGTGATGCATTCAATCCAATTTCCAATAATTCACCTTTATTATTACTGTCATCATTTTCAATTAGTTTCAGTATAATTAATGCAGTATTAGTAACAAATTTAACATTAAAATGCTGCAAAATATATTTTCATATGTTGTTTACAATTTACTTTTATTACCTATATGTTGAAATTTGTTAGAATTTAAACTTGCACGAGGACTTTATAAACATATAAAACTTTCTATGCTACATTAAGCATTAAACACATATGTGCTCCATGTCCTGTAACAAGTGACATTTCTCTAACTAGATATTGCACATGATATGGACAAGCCCAAACCCCTTTCAAATATATCAAGGATATAACTTAGACACTGACTTTATTCTTATTTAAAGGCAAATGCAAGGTGTTGTGTTCCAGATGTAATTCAATTGGTCACACTACTCGGCTTTAAGCAAACACACATTATTCTTCCACTCAGTTAAGGATGCAGCAAAAGAAAAAAGAATTGGTATAACTTTAACGCTATCGGAAAAATTAACAGAATAATACATTATTTATCTACTAAACAACAACTGTTCTAATATAGTAACAACCCATAAACAAACCCTTGGCAAATGCTAATTCAGTAAAATAGATTGCATGTGAGACAATGCATAGCTGAGAGAGATGTATGGCAGCTTCTACATCCCAACTGAAAAACCTCAACTACTGAAAGCTAAAGTAAAACTATGGAGGCTTGACTCCACCCTTTTATACTGCTTCTATTGTTCTAACTTAAAAAATAACCCAGAGCTTCTCAAGATATTTACTTTCCTGGCTTGGAAGAGACAACTTGACACCTCTGTCTCAAAATCTCTTTTCAAAACAAAGGGACAAAATGTACCTCTCAAAGCCACAGCATCGATACTCACCCCCTTAAAAAACAAACCATTAATATGCAAAGATGGCTTAATTTCTTGAAAAAAACCTTTAGCCTTAGGTTATTAGTATTGTGGGAGTAACCTCGGTCTCTGAGGCAAGAAGACTCTGAAGGCATCGGAAATTCAGCAGGAACAGCAGTTTATTGAAGCGGTAATCGTTTACAGCAAGGAGAGGGGCTCCAAATCATCACGCAGGACAATTGAACTCACTCGACTGAATACCCACGTAGCTCTATTTTATACTTTCTTACATTGTAATTATGTAATTCTACAAACTGCTACTATGCAATTGATTATATCAAGTCTATAAGTTATTAATTAAGTGGTAACTGCATCAAGTCTATTAATAAATTACATCAAATTAAGAATTCAATTAACTAGGCCTGTTGATTACATCAAAATAGTTGTGTAATACATATCTACTAGTCAGATTCAAACACATGGTGCTGGTTCACTTATGTGGTCATTTGCTTATCTTGTCAGCTTGGCCCCTGAATATCCTATGGTCTGCTAAGCTTCTGCCCCGCTCACTCATATTGGTTAGCAATTGACAGGACTTCTGTGGTCTGGGTGGCATGTCTTCAGTAATGAGGGGTCAATCGCCTTAAAATATTCTATTCTTTGGTTTTTGTGAGACTCAATATCATAAGCCTCTTTACTTTCGTACTAAAGGTCCTCTTTACCAATCCACCCACAAACACTCTATATTACCACTATCGCACACACGTTCATTCAAAATTTTACTAACCGCTGACTAGCATACTATGTTTACTATTACCGCATTTCATTCATTCATTCATAAAACTGTGATTTTGCAATACGTTTCACTATTAAAGGTAGACTAAATTAAAGCATCTCTTCCCCTTTACTGCCTTTGCACAGCTTTAATCCTTCCCAGCCCCATGCTGCTAGTAGTGTCCAGTGTTGTGTCTTCATCGGAGGCTTCCCCCGAGTATGTGTTAATTTTGCAATCTATTCAGAACAATACCATCCCAGCCACTGTGTCACCCAAAGCTATGAAAGATTATAATATTAATCAGCCCTCAGCAACCATCTCCCTGGACTTGAATAGCTTGCAGGACATCAAACAAATTTTCTCCCTTAGCATGTATTTGTTTGATACATATTGAATAGGGCCTCTGTTCCCTTTAAGAAAGTTACTGTCAAAATAGTGCTTCCGTGAAATTGAATGAATGAGTAAACCGGCAATGGTGAAATCTCAAGACCCAGCTGCGATAATAAGTCTACTGCCCATTCTGCTGTTATTAAGCGCATATGTGATTCCCAACCCAGTCAAATCATATAGGCTTGATGTTCTTTTTGGTATTATCTAACTTTTAAAAAATGAAAGGACCCACACCCCTTATGCCCCTACTTCAGTACACCATTGTACATATACATTACATTGACTGTAAACATGCAAAAATTCACTACTCCAGTCCATTTTGGTTCATTTCTTCTGCCAAGTAACTATTTAGTCATCCTTCATTGAAGTCATGGCAAAGTGTCAGCAATTACATTCTCTGTCCTGCTGCATGTGTAATTTTTAAATTAAATGACTGTAACAATAAACTCCGTCTAAACAGTCTGGTAGTTTTATCTTTAAAGTTTTCCAAATCAGTTAAGGGGTTATGATCAAGTATCTACAATTGTCTCAGACACATTATTGGCAACATAAATGTGAAATGTTGCAATGCCAGCACCAATTCAAGGTCTCCTTCTCAATAGTGCAATACTTCTGTAAATAAGTATTCAACTTTCTGGAAAATTACCCAATAGGTCTTTCTATCTTCTCATTGTCTTCTTGCAAGAGTACAGCACCAACCCCACATCGCTTGCATTAATAGCTACTTTGAATGGCTTTTAGCAATTAGGTATGACTAACACTGGGGCGGTGGTCAACACAGCTTTCAGGCTGTCAAATGCCTTCTGACATTACTCCATCCACTAAAATTTGCTGCACTTCAACAAGTCAGTCAGTGGAGCAACCATGCTGCTAAAATTTGGTATGGATTTTCGATAAAAAACATTCAGACTCAGGAATCTCTTTCACATCCTCTGGATTCTTATTCTTTGTTTCTGCATCTCTTTTCTTCATCTTCTGTTTCTCATTCGCTACTTTCCTCTTTGTTGGTGGTATGGAAAATTCCCCAATGACCCTTCTTTTTACATCCCGTGGGGACTTCTGTCCATTTCCAATGATGTGGCCTAGGAATGTGACCGTCAGAAAAGGCAGGCAGGTAGTTCAGGAGTCTCTTGTGGCTATTCCCATTTCAAACAAGTATACTGTTTTGGATACTGTTGGGGCTCTGACCTCTTGGGAGATAATACTAACAGTAGCCAGACCTGTGGCACCACAACTGGTTCTGCTGTAGAGCAGGGTGTGGCAAAGTCTAGGCGAGTGATAGTAGTAGGTGACTCAATAGTCAGGGGCATAGATAGGTGTTTCTGTGGCCGTGAACGAAACTCTAGGATAGTGTGTTGCCCCCCTGGAGCCGGGGTCCCTGAGGGGGTACAGCACATCCTGAAGTGGAGAAAAAAGAGCCAGAAGTCATTGTCCACATTGGCACAAATGATATAGGTAGGAAGAAGGAAGAAGTCCTGTGAAGACAATCCAGGGAGTTAGGTCGGGAGCTAAAATGCAGCAATACCAAAGGCTAGGAACAGAAATAGAGTACAGTTGAACACGTGGCTACACAGCTGGTGTAGGAAGGGAGGGCTTTAGATATATGGATCATTGGGATGTTTTCTGGGGAAGATGAGACCTGTACAGAAGGGATGGGTTGCACCCGAACTGGAGGGGCACCAATATCCTGGGCAGGAGGTTTGCTAGAGCTCTTCGGGAGGGTTTAAACGAGTGTGGCAAGCGGGTGGGAACCGGAATACTAGGCCAACAAGAGCAGGGACTGGGGACAAAAGTGTGACAGATATGCATAACACAGAGTAAGACAGGCATAGGGAAGTCGAGGGGCTCAGAGGGACTGGAGGACTGGAATGCATTTACTTCAATGCAAGAAGTATAGCAGGTAAGTCAGATGAACTAAGAGCGTGGATTACTAGATGGAATTATGATGTTATTGCCATTACAGACACATGGTTAAAGGAGCGTCAGGACTAGCAGCTTAACATTCCTGGATATTGCTGTTTTAGGGGAGGCAATAGCCTAGTGGTATTGTTGCTGGACTGTTAATCCAGGGACCCAGATAACAATCTGCGGACTCAGGTTCAAATCCTTCCATGGCAGATGGTGGAATTTGAATTCAATAAATATCTGGAATTAAGAATCTAATGATGACCATGAATCCATTATTGATTGTCAGGAAAAACCCATCTGGTTCAGTAATGTTCTTTAGGGAAGGAAACTGCCATCCTGGTCTGGCCTACATGTGACTCCAGACTCACAGCAATGTGGTTGACTCTAAACTGCCCTCTGGGCAATTAGGGATGGGCAATAAATGCTGCCTGGTTAGTGATGCCCTCATCTCATTACTGAATAAAGGAATAAAGGAGAAGGGACAGAAAGGTAAACAAAAGGGGTAGGGGAGTTGCACTGCTGATTAGGGATCACATCACAAGTGTGTTATAGGAGAACACGTTGGAGGGATCTTGCATTGAGGCATTATGGGTGGACTTCAGGAATAGGAATGTTGGGAGTTTTCTATAGTTCTCCCAACAATCTACAGGAGACAGAGGAGCAGATATGCAGTCAGATACTGGAAAAGTGTGAAAAGAGCATGGTAGCTGCGTTGGGTGACTTCAACTTTCCTCTTATTGACTGGGAATGCCTTAAAACCAGGGGCTTGGATGGAGAGCAATTTGTTAGATGTGTCCAGGAGGTCTTTTTGAGGCAGTGTGTTGATGATCTAACCAGAGAGGAGGCTATATTAGACTTGGTCCTAGGGAATGAGCCAAGAAAGGTGATTGATGTTTCAGTAGGGGAATGTTTCAGGCTTAGTGACCATAACTCCATAAGATTTCACATAGTCATGGACAAGGACACAAGTGGCCCTTGGGTGAGAGTGCTTAATTGGGCAAGAGCCAATTACACCCAGATTAGACAGGAACTGGAGAAACTGGACTGGAAGCAGTTATTTGAGGGACTGTCTACCTCTGGCATGTGGGAGGCTTTTAAAGACCAATTGACTAAGGTGCAGGATATATACGACCCTGCAAAACTAAAGGATAGGAGTGGCAGAATTGAGGAACCGTGGATGACAAAGAAAATTGTAAGGTTAGTCAAAAGTAAAAGGAAAGTATATGACAAGTCTAGGCAGTACAAACTGATGAAGCCGTGGAGGACTACAGAGAAATTAGGAGGGAACTTAAATGCACAATTAGGCAGGGGGAAATGGGCCATGAAATGTCTTTAGCAAACAGGGTCAAGGAGAATCCCAAGGCTTTTTATGCATATGTTAGGAGAAAGAGGGTAACAAGGGAAAGAGTTGGCCTACTCAAGGATGAAGGAGGGAAGATATATGTAGAGCCACAGAAAATGGGGGAGATCCTGAATGAGAACTTTGTATTGATTTTCACCAAGGAGAAGGACATGACTAATGTTGAGGTCAGGGATGAGTATGTGAATAATCTAAAGAATGTCAACATATTGAAAGAGGAAGTTTTGGGAATCCTAAATTGCATTGATAGATAAGTCCCCAGGGCCAGATGGGATCTACCCCAGGCTACTCAGAGAGGCAAGGGAGGAAATAGCTGGGGCATTGGCAGATATCTTCACATCCTCATTGTCCACAGGTGAAGTTCCAGAGGACTGGAGATTAGCGAATATTGTTCCCTTGTTGAAGAAAGGATGCAGGGATAATCCAGGAAACTATAGGCTGGTGAGCTTGACGTCTGTGGTGGGGAAGCTCTTGGAGAAGATCCTGAAGGACAAGATATGGGCATTGGAGGAAAATGGGCTAGTTAGTGACAGACAACGTGGTTTCACCCGGGGAAAATCATGTCTCACCAACATGATTGAATTTTTTGAAGAGGTAATGAGGATAATTCATGAGGGAATGGCTGTGGATGTAGTTTATATGGACTTTAGTAAGGCATTTGATAAAGTCTCCCA
>NW_025966477.1:0-3523 GCF_021869965.1 Rhincodon typus
TGAGCGTGTGCGTGTGTGTGTCTGTGTGTGTGTGTCTGTGTGTGTGTGCGTCTGTGTCTGTGTGTGTGCATGTGAGCGTGTGCGTGTGTGTGTCTGTGCGTGTGTGTGTGTGTGTGTGTCTGTGTGTGTGTGTGTGTGTGTGTGTGTGTGCCTGTGCATTGCTGTGGGTGTCTGTGTGTGTGTGTGCCTGTGTGTGTGTCTGTATGTGTGTGCGTGAAAAAAAAAGTGTTATCTCAAACTCCAGCATCGGCAGTTCTTACTATCTCTGTATTCATATATGTATGTGTGTGAGAGAGAAAGACAGTCCGTGTTTTCTCTGATATAACAAGGTGTAGAGCTGGATGAACACGGCAGGCCAAGCAGCATCACAGGAGCAGGAAGGCTGACGTTTTGGGCCTAGACCCTTCTTCAGAAATGAAATGTTTTCTCTGTATGTGTGTGAGAGAGAGACTGATCTGTGTAGGTGTGTGTGAGTACGAAAAAGAGAGTCCTTGTGTTCCCTACATGTGTGGTGTCTGTGTTCTGTGTAGGTTTATGTGTATGAGAGAGAGAGAAAGAGATTCTGTGTCCTCTCTATGAGTATGTCTGTGCATAGTGTTCTGTAAGAAATAGGTGCATAGAATGTGAGTGTGTATGTGTGTGCTTGTGTGTCTCTCTGCTCTATGTGTGTGGGGAATATGCCTGTGTGTGTGAGCGTCTACTCTATGCGGAGAAAATGCGTGTGTACGCGTGTGTGTCTGTTCGCTCTATGCGTGTGAGGAATATGCATGTTTCTCTGTGTTTGTCTGCTGTAAGGGTGTGGGGAATATGCAATGGGTATGTGTGCCTACGTGTCTGTGTGTGAAAAATCTGTGTGGAACTTACGTATGTACGTGAGACAGAGATTGACACGTGTGTGTGAGTTTTTTTTTATTCATTCATGGGATGAGGGCATCGCTGGCCAAGCAGCATTTATTGCCCATCCCTAATTGCCCAGAGGGCAGTTAAGAGTCTTGCTGTGGGTCTGGAGTCACACGTAAGCCAGACCAGGTAAGGATGGCACTTTCCTTCCCTAACGAATATGAGTGAACCAGATGGGTTTTTCCCATACCCTCCATCCCCCACTATACCCCATTCATTCATGGTCCAATTAGACTCCAACCAATTCGCATTTACAGGCAAGCGAACGATAGACAGGGAGAGAGTCATAGGTTTATAGAGTCCTACAGCGCAGAAGCAGGCCCTTCGGCCCAACTCGTCCGTGCTGACCCAATATCCTAAATTAATCTAGTCCCATATGCCACTAAACCCTTCCTATTCATATACCCACCCAGATGCCTTTTAAATGTTGTCATTGTACCAGCTTCCACCACATCCACATCAGTTCTGAGGAAGAGTAACCGGACCGGAAACGTTAAATCTGTTTTTCTTTCCCTTCACAGATGCTGCCAGACCTGCTGAGCTTTTCCAGCAACTTCTGTTTTTGTTCCACCACATTCTCTGGCAGCTCATTCCATACACGCACCACCCTCTGCGTGAAAAAGTTGCCCCTTAGGTCTCTTTCAAATCTTACCCCCTCTCACCTTAGACCTATGCCCCTCTAGTTTTGGCCTCCCCTCCCCCCCACCCCCTGGGGGAAAAGACCTTGTCTATTCACCCTATCCATGCCCCTCATGATTTTATAAACCTCTATAATGTCACCCCCTCAACCTCCGACGCTCCAGGGAAA
Source organism: Rhincodon typus (assembly GCF_021869965.1). NCBI lineage: Eukaryota > Metazoa > Chordata > Chondrichthyes > Orectolobiformes > Rhincodontidae > Rhincodon > Rhincodon typus. The sequence goes on from NW_025966477.1 coordinate 1,709, forward strand.
ATAGCCCCAGCCTATCCAGCCTTTCCCTGCAGTTCAAACCCTCCAACATCCTTGTAAATATTTTCTGAAACCTTTCAAGTTTCAAAACATTCTTCCTATAGCAGGGAGACCAGAATTGAACGCAGTATTCCCAAAGCGGCCCTAACCAATACAGCCCCAACATGACCCTCCCAACTCCTATACTCAACGCACTGACTCATAAAGGCAAGCATACCAAACACCACCTTCACCGCCCTGTCTACTGTCTCTGAACAACCTGTAAACATTTAATAACCTAATTATAGTCTGTCCCAATAAAATGTAAAAGTAAAAAAGCGCGTAACTGGTTTATAATGCTCAATAAAGGCGGAAATTCTGGATTATTGCGTTTGGTCATAATCAGGACCCAGATAGGAAGCTTTAGATCTTTCCTTCTCTTTATATTCTCTGCTTGTTTTGGTTCCTGGGTCAGGCGCTAGGAATGCGTATTTAATCGGAACAAGGTGAAAACTTAGCGTGTACGTGTGAAAGGGAGGGAGGGAAGGGATAGAGAGAGACGGAGGGAGATCCAGAAACAGTGTAAGTTAGATAGGCAGGGGAAAGGGAGAGAGAGGTACAGAGAGAGACACTGACAGACAGAGAGACAGAGAGAGAGACAGAGAGAGAGAGGGAGAGTCAGAAACAATGAAAGATGAATAGGGAAAGAGAGATAGAGAGACACACAGAGAGAAGGGAAGAGGGAGAATCGGAAGCAATGAAAGATAGATAGACCGCGAAAGAGAGAGAGAGACACAGAGAGAGAGAGAGGGGCGAGGTAGAGTCAGGAACAATCAAACATAGATAGACAAGGAAAGAGAGAGAGAGAGATAGAGATAGAGAGAGACAGACGAAGCGAGAAAGAAACACAGAGAGGGGACGAGGGAGAGTCAGAAACAGTGAAACATAGGCAGGAAAAGAAAGAGGGATAGAGAGAGAGTTGGTGACGAGTTTGTTGAGTAGAGAGAGAACGTGTGTGAGTGTGAGAGATAGTGTGTGTGAGAGAGGCTGAGGGCGTGTCTGAGAGAGTGTGAGTGGATGTGTGAATTTTTATTTGTGTGTGTGCTTGTGTGTGCGCCTTGTCAACATTAGCGGCTCACAGCTAAAGAGCCAAGTTCAAAGATAGTTTGGCGTCTCTGAACTTTGCAGCTCATCCCAGAGATTACATTAGATTCAGAAGGTGCAGTGGGACACACAGACACTTACACTCATATAGACACCAACCCAACAAGCAAGACCCCCTTCTCTCTCTGTCTCTATCTCTCTCTCACACACACACAAACTGACTGTCTCACACACACAGACTCTCTCTCTCTCACACACAAACACAAACTGACTCTCTCACACTCACCCTCTCTCACACACACAAACAGACTCACACACACAGTGTCACACACGCTCTCTCTCACACTCTCTTACACACACACTCTCTCTCACACACACACAGGCTCTCTCTCTCTCTCTCTCACACACACACACACACACACACACACACAGGCTCTCTCTTTCTCTCTCTCTCTCACTCTCTCACACACACATACAAACAGGCTCTCTCTCTCTCACGCGCGCACACACACATAGGCTCTCTCTCTCTCACACACACACACACACACACACAGTCTCTCTCTCATACACACACGCACACACACTCACTCTCTCACACACACACACAGTCTCTCTCTCTCTCTCACACACACACACATACAGTCTCTCTCTCTCTCATACACACACGCACACACACTCTCTCTCTCATAAACACACACACACTCACAAACAGGCTCTTTCTCGCTCACACAAACA
>NW_025966477.1:3923-15515 GCF_021869965.1 Rhincodon typus
CCAGCTCTACACCTTGTTATCTCGGATTCTCCAGCATCTGCAGTTCCTACTATATTTGAGAGAGAGTGTCCGTGAGAGTGAGGATGTGTATGTGAGAGTAATTATGTGCGAGAGAGAGAATGTGTGAGAGAAGTATGCTTGTGAGAGAGTGTGCGCGCGTGTCTGAGGATGATTGTGTGTGTGAGTGAGCTGTGAGAGATTGTGTGCATGTGAGAGAGTGCATGTGAGAGTGTGTGCAGGTGTGTGTGTGTGAGAGAGAGACTGTGTGAATGTGAGTGAGAGAGCGAATACGTGTGTGAGACTGTGTGTGTGAGAGAGTGTTGGTAATGTGAGAGAGACTGTGTGTGTGAAAGAGAGAGATTGAGTGTGTGTAAGAGTGTGTGTGAGAGGCAAAGAGTGAGAGACTTTTTTTTTCATTAATGGGATGAGGGTGTCACTGGCCAGGCAGCATTTATTGCCCATTCCTAATTGCCCAGAGAGCAGTTTAGAGTAAACCACATTGCTGTGGGTCTGGATTTACATGTAGGCCAGACCAGGTAAGGATGGCAGTTTCCTTCCCTTAAGGACATTAGTGAACCAGATGGGAATTTTTTCCCAACAATCGACACTGGATTCATGGTCATCATTAGATCCTTAATTTCAGATATTTTTATTGAATTCAAATTCCACCATCTGCCCTGGTGGGATTCGAACCCAGGTCCCCAGAATGTTAGCTGGATCTCTGGATTAACACTCCAGCGAGCGTGAGAGAGAGTATGTGCATGAGAGAGGTGTAAGAGAGAGAGTGTGTGTGTGAGAGAGTATGTGTATGAGAGAGCATGTGTGAGAGTGTGTGTGAGTATGTGAGAGTGTGTGTGAGAGAGTGTGCATGAGAGGGTGAGTGTTTGTGAGAGAATATGTGTGTGAGAATGTGTGTGTGAGAGAGAGTGTGTGTATGAGAGAGAGACTGTGTGTTTGTGAGAGTCTGTGTGAGATAGAGTGTGTGAGTGTGTGTGAGAGAGAGGGAGAGTGAGTGAGAGAGTGTGCGCATGTATGAGAGAGTGTGTGAGTATGTGAGAGAGTCAGTGTTTGAGAGTGTGTGTGTGTGAGAGACAGTGTGTGCATGAGAGAGAGTGTGAGTCTGTGTGAGAGTCTGTGTGTGAGTGTGCGTGAGAGAGTGTGTGAGAGAGAGAGTGTTTGTGTGTGAGTGTTTCCATGCAAGAGTGTGTGAGTGTGCATGTGTGTCTGTTTGCGTGAGTGCACAAGTCTCTTTGTGCATCTCCTGTGTCTCTTTGTAACACAGCGAGTGTGTGTGTGTGTGTGTGTGTGTTTGTGTGTGTACCGTGACCACGCTTGTCTACAGCCTGCACATCTGGACCTGACCGTGGGATTGCTCATGAACGTTAACGTCAAGTTAGACACCGTCTTCTCAGGGCAGACAGCGACTGGTCATTTCTTTGTGACATACTTTATGGGGGTGGGGGTGTTGTGGGGCTGGGACTGATGTGAATCTCACATTGTTTCCTGCAGACTCAGCCTGCCCTCTGGATGTACAACAATAGGTCAATAACTCTAGAGGCCAACAACAACTGTCTCTTCCCCTCAACCCTCCTCCCCAAACTCTCCCCCCACCCTCCCCACCCCTCCATGCCCTTGATCAAAGACCTTAACAACCACTAGCCGTGACGCGGGAATGAATTCCCAGCCCAGATCATTTTAAAAGGATATCCCCTATCCTTGTTTGTCTGTTTTGTTTTAACCATAAACGCATTACACACATGCACACACAGATTTTTTTTAAAAAAACGACACACTGAAAAACACACACAATCTCAAACTCACACTAAGTCACACACACACACACAATGGTACACAACATTGACAACACACACACACAAACGTTGATACACACTCAAACACTTGTGATCAATCTAATTTGCTCAAACTCACACGTAAACGGTCTCACACAAACGTTCAATCTCTCTCACACACACACGCACATAAACTCAAATACTGTCCCTCAATCTACACACTCAATGTCACACATACATATGTTTTGCACACTGACACACAACATGGTTATACACTCAAACACGTACACACAATGGCACACACGTTGACAGCGCACACGCACGCACATTCACAAATATTGATACACATTCAAACACACACTCAATCTCACACTTGCGCACACACACACACACACACACACAATGATACACACACCAACAACTCACGGGCACACAAATTCACAAATATTGATGTACCTTCAAACACATACACACAATCTCACACTTGCACACACACACACATACAATGATACACACATATGCACACTGAGCACACAGACACACACACACATTCACAAATATTGATACTTGTAGTTGATACTTGACACTAATATTGGGAGGCTCATGCAGAAGGTAAGGAGGCATGGGATAGGGGGAAATGTGACAGATTGGATTCAGAATTAGCTGACCCTTAGAAGACAAAGGGTGGTAGTGGACGGAAAATATTCAACATGGTGCTCAGTTACGAGTGGTGTACCACAAGGATCTGTTCTGGGTCCTCTTCTATTTGTGATTTTTGTAAATGATTTGGATGTAGGAGTGGAAGGGTGGATTAGTAAGTTCGCAGATGATACGAAGGTGGGTCACGTTGTGGATAGTGCGGAGGGCTGTTCTAGGTTACAAAGGGACATGGATAAGATGCAGAGCTGGGCTGAGAAGTGGCAGATGGAGATTAACCCTGAAAAGTGTGAGGTGATTCATTTTGGAAGGACAAACTTGAAAGCAGAATACAGGGTTAACGGAAAGATTCTTGGCAGTGTGGAGGAACAGAGGGATCTTGGGTTTCATGTCCACAGTTCCGTAAAAGCTGCCACCCAGGTGGATAGAGTTGTTAAGAAGGCATATGATGTGTTAGCTTTCATTAATAGAGGGATTGAGTTCAAGAGCCGTGAAGTTATGCTCCAGCTATACAAAAGCCTGGTTCGGCCACATCTGGAGTATTGTGTCCAGTTCTGGTCACCTCATTACAGGAAAGATGTGGAAGCGTTGGAAAAGGTGCAGAGGAGATTTACCAGGATGTTGCCTGGAATGGAGGGAAGGTCTTACAAGGAAAGGTTGAGAGAGCTAGGGCTTTTCTCTTTAGAACGACGAAGGATGAGAGGTGACTTGATAGAGGTGTACAAAATGATCAGAGGTATAGATAGAGTGGACAGCCAGAGACTTTTTCCTCAGGTGGAGGTAGCTATAATGAGAGGGCATAGTTTTAAAGTGAGTGTAGGTAGATATAGGGGAGACGTCAGAGGTAGGGTCTTTACTCAGAGAGTGGTCGGGGCGTGGAATGCATTGCCGGAGAGGGTAGAGGAGTCGGCCTCATTAGCGGCATTTAAGCGGCTATTAGATAGGCATATGGATGATAGTATAAGGTAGGGGTGGAGGTTAGATAGACCTTAGGATTAGGGTAAAAGTTCAGCCCAACGTCGTGGGCCGAAGGGCCTGTACTGTGCTGTACTGTTCTATGATACACATTCAAACACACATACTCAGTCTCATGCAGGCACACACTCACACACACAGTACACACCCTGACCACACACGGACACACACACAGGCATAAACATTGATACACATTCAAATACACGTATTCAATCTCATATTTGTGCACCCTCACACACACAATGATACACACACTGACAGCACATGGACACACATGCACTTTCATAAACATTGATGCACACTCAAACACACACTCAATCTCTCTCTCGCACATACAATGGCACACACAATTTCTCATAAACACAATCACACCTTGCACACACACACAATACCTCACGCCCTTACATTCACACAAACATAAATGTATGCACATGTCTACTCACGATTGTGAGTGCGGTAGATAGAAACAAAGATAGGGAGAGACACACCAGTATGGGCTTGGGGGCAGGTAACTGGAATAAGTGCGCCTGGGAGGGAGAGAGGGAGAGGACCAACAGAGAAAGGAGAGAAAACAGAGAGGAAGACCAAGAGGGGGAGAGAGGAGAGACAGGCAGAGAGGATGAGAGCTCGAAAGAGAAGAGACAGAAACACGACAGATAGAGGGAAAGAACGAAAGATATGTGTATGTGTGTGTGAGAGAGACAGAGGGGTGGGAGTGAGAGTAAGAGAGACAGATAGGCAGAGGGAGACAGAGAGAGACAGTGAAAGGGATTTTGGGGAGATTTTCACGAACTTTTAACTCTGCAAATGTAATAATGTGTAGCAGAAAAGTTTATCTATCTACCTGTTAGTCTATTGGACTGTCTGTCTTTTTATCTATCTATCTGTCTATCTGTTAATCTACGTGACTGTGTCTGCCTGTCTGTTTAGCTACCTTTCCATGTAACATAGAACATAGAACAGTACAGCACAGTACAGGCCCTTTGGCCCACAATGTTGTGCTGAACTTTTACCCTAATCCTAAAGTCTATCTAACCTTCACCCTTACCTTTTCCTATCATCCATATGCCTATCTAATAGCTGCTTAAATGCCCCTAACTGTTGACTATGTGTACACACACTCACACACACACTCACACACACAACACTCACGCACGCATACACACACTCTCTCTCTCACACACACTCACACACACTCTCACACTCTCTCTCTCACACTCACACTCACGCATACACTCTCTCACACACACACGCTCTCTCTCTCTCACACACACAAACTCTCTCTCTCTCACACACACACACACTCCCTCTATCTCACACACACTCTCTCTCACACATACATACACACTCTCTCTCTCTCACCCACTCTCTCTCTCACACACACTCTCTCTCACGCACACACACACACTCACTCTCTCTCACACATTTTCTCTCTCTCTCTTCTCTCTCTCTCTCTCACACACACACACGTATATGCACAGACACACACATCTCTGCCTTCATTTCCAAAGGTACCCGGCGATATTGTTTGGGGCAGCCGAGGAAGCGGGAGAGGGCGGGGAGAGGTCTGGGTCTGTGTTGCTCATTGAAGAGGGTTCGGGGATGGGGTGGTGGGGGGTGCAGTTTGCGCGGATGGTGACGCGTTGGTGTGGCGGAGGACGACAGGCGAGTGTTCCTATCCGTGTCTCCGCGGGTTACCAACGTGCCTCTCTGCTCCCGCTCTAGTTAAGCGCTCGGTGACCACCCCCCTCTCCCCAACATCTGCCGCAGGGCCGCTTCCCCGAGGGTGGTGAAGCTTTCTGAGAGCATCGTTTCCCCCTCCTGCTGACACTTGGCATTCAAACCGGCGGAACGTTTAATTGCCGAATTTTCTGGGGCGGGGAGATGTGAGAAGCGGGATTTACAAAGAGAGAGGGAACCTGAGTGCCCAGAGTAAATTAATCACCTTCCCATCCCGACTCACACTCAGGTGCCTGTGTACCTGTCCATTTGTTTTTTTTTAAAAAAACTGAAGCCTTCACGTTCACTGCAGTCTTCATCGATTTCGCGACACTGGATCAGTTCCTGGATTTAATCCCATACAGTGGTCAAAATAAACAGAGAGGTTTGTTCAAGGGTTGGGGCTGTGTGTGTGTGTGTGTGTGTGTGTGTGTGTGAGAGAGAGAGGGGGGGGTACAGAAGGAGATTGTGTGTGTGTGGGTGTGTGTGTGTGTGTGAGAGAGAGAGATTGTGTGTGTGTGTTTCTGTGTGTGTGGGAGAGAGAGATTGTGCGTGCGTGCATGTGTGTCTGTGTCTGTATGAGGGAATAGGGGAGTGGGTCAGAAATTAAGTTGAAAGGGGGAGACAGAGAAACAGGGAGAGACAGAGAGACAGTGATACACACACACACACACACACACACAGACAGACAGACAGAGACGCTCAGAGAGAGAGTGAGAGGAAGAGGCAGAGAGTGAGAGACACAAAGTGAAAGAGAGAGAGAGAAAGATAGACGAACGAGGTGGTAGGGGAAAGAGAGAGTGGCAGACAGTGAGACAAAGAGAATGAGGGGGAGAGAAAAATTCAGACAGAGGGCGACAATGGGAGAGACAGAGAGAGAGAGAAAGAGATGGAGAGAGAGAAAGAGAGGGAGAGAGATACACAGCCCCACTCTCTTCAACCACCCTAGAGTAACCTTGAACTTGATGTGAAACGGTGTGTGAGGGGGTGGGGGGGGGGGGGGGGCGCTGAGGGGGGAGGGTGAAAGGGAGGGGGTGGGAGGGTGTTACGTGAGGAGAAGCGGGATGCGGCCGGCAAGGGCAAAATCGACCCGGCGGAAAACGAGCGGAAAATTGTGGCGTGAGTTAATCATTCCGATCGTGCACACGCACACACACTCACACACACACACACCTCACACACACATACACACACACACACGCCTCACACACACTCTCACACACAGACTTTCTCTCACACACACAAACACACACACCCGCACACACACGTCTCATACACTCTCTCACACGCACATTCACGTACACACGCACGCACACATACGCACACACACCCGCACACGTACGCTCACTCGCACACGCACATGCACACACTTACACACACACACACACACACACAGATACGCAAAGATTCACAAAACACAAAAATGCACACACACGAAATACACCTTCCCACAATCATTCCCACCACCGCCAACTCCCCACCCAGGCCCCACCGCCCCTCATCACCTCTGCCTCACACTCGCTGCACGCCATTCAGAAGAATATGATTCTATGAGGGATAGGGGGATGGCTCAGGGTGGGATGCTCCAATGGTCGGTGTGAGCTTGTTGGGCCAAAGAGCCTGTTTCCACACTGTAGGGATTCTATGATTCAAGAACAAACAGCAAAGATCAAAGAAAATTACAGCACAGGAACAGGCCCTTCGGCCCCTCCAAGCCTGCACGGATCCAAATCTTCTATCTCAACCTGTCGCCTATTTTCCAAGGATCTGTATCCTTCTGCTCCCTGCCCATTCATGTATCTGTCTAGATACATCTTAAATGGTGCTATCGTGCCCGCCTCTACCAACTCCGCTGGCAACGCATTCCAGACACCCACCACCCTCTGCGTAAAGAACTTTCCACGCATATCTCCCTTAAACTTTTCCCCTCTCACCTTGAAATCGTGACCCCCTAGTAACTGAGTCCCCCACTCTGGGGGAAAAGCTTCTTGCTATCCACCCCGTCCGTACCTCTCATGATTTTGTAGACCTCAATCAGGTCCCCCCCTCAACCTCCGTCTTTCTATTGTAAATAATCCTTTAAAAAAACAGTCCCGTGGTGTTTTGCAAAGCAACGACGGCAGTGTTTACAAACGCAATGACCAGTCAGTCTTTCTTAATTCACAATAGGGAGACCAGGGGGGACATTTGAGAGGACACGGGACAGTCACGTTGCAAAAGTATTTGTGGGGATGCGTGGAAACAGACAGAGAGGGGGAGATAGAGGGTGTGTGAGGGAGGGAGAGAGTGACAGAGACAGGGAGAGAGAGAGGCAGCAAGACAGAGAGAGAGAAAAGTTAGATTGCGAGAGAGAGGGGAGAGAGAGAGGAAGAAGGACAGAGACAGACAGAGGAAGACACACACACAAAGATAGAGAGAGAGAGAAATAGAGAGAAAGAAACATGAAAAGAGAAATGGAGAGACACAGATAGATAGATAGACAGACAGCTAGATAGATAGATGGAGACAGAGAGATAGATGGAGAGAGAGATAGAGACAAAGATGGATAGCTAGATAGATAGAGACAGAGAGATAGAGAGACGGAGAGATAAAGAGAGAGATAGAGAGAGACAGCGATAGATAGACAGCGATAGAGAGACAGAGATAGAAAGAGAAATAGATAGATAGATAGAACATATATAGAAATATATATATATATAGAGAGAGAGAGAGAGAGGGAGAGAGAGAATCATAGAGTCATGCAACAGGGAAACAGACGCTTCCATCCACCCAGTCCTTACCAAACATAATCCAAACTAAACTCGTCCCACCTGCCTGTTCCTGTCCCGTATCCTTCCAAATCTTTCCTATCCATGTGCTTATCCAATTATATTTTTTAAATTTTGCAACTCTGCCCGCTCTAGTCTTGAAATACCCACCCTAGGGAAAAAATCAACTGCCATTCACCTTAACTATAGAGACGAGAGACGGACGGAGAGACAGTCGGAGAGAGTGGGAGGGAGGGACAGAGAGAGTGGGGGAGAGACGCAGAGAGAAAGAGAGAAATAGAGAGAGACAGAGACGGAGAGGGGAAAAAAAGCTCTTAATTGTGGCGCTGTTTGCTGGTTTGGCTGCGGGGGGCGCTTCTCCTACCATCTCCGCTTTCTCTCGGGTTTTGTTCCTTGTCTCTATTTTATTTAAGTCTCCTGTTCTGAGGCCGGGACGAGGGGAGAGAGGCCGCATGCGAGAATGTTAATTCAAAACACTTTTGCCTTACTGTGTCTTCCGCCATTCTCTATTCTAGCCTGAGAGGAGAGAGGACGAGAGAGGAGTGAGAGAGAAACACAGAGGGAGAGAGAGACGGGAGGGGGGGGGGGGGGAGACAGAGACACACAGAGAGAGAAGGAGAGAGACGTGGGGAGAGAGAAAGAGAGAGAGAGAGAAACAAAGAGAGACAGAGCCAGTGTGAGACAGGGGGAAAACAGACAGAGAGAAACAGAGAGACGCAGACAGACAGGGAGAAACCCGGAGAGAGAAAGACAGACAGGGGGGAAGAGAGATAGATAGACAGAGAGAGAGAAACAAGTGGGGAGAGAGAATGCGAGAGAGACAGAGATAGGGACAGATGGAGGGAGAAGCAGAGAGAGACAAAGGCATGGGGGAGAGAGAGTGAAAGAGAGAGAAACGGAGCAAGCGAGAGAGACAGGGAAACAGAGAGAGAGACACACAGACAGGTAGAGAGAGACACGAGAAACAGAGAATGTGAGAGAGACGGGGACAGAGAGAAAGACAAAGAGACAGAACCTGATAGAGACGGAGTGAGCGAGACAGGGACACACAGAGAGAAAGACAGATACAGGGAGAGGGAAAGGGCAACATGAGGAAGAGAGGCAGGGAGAGAGAGACAGAGAGAGAGAATATGACAGAGAGTGAGAATTTGTGAGACAGAGTGAAAGAGATAGAGACAGGGGCAGAGAGAAACAGAGGGACAGAGAGCGAGAAAAGCAGGGAGAGAGAGAGAGGCGTCTGATCCCACAATACAATGCCAATTTAATTTTTTTATTCACGTTCCACAATACTTAGCAATGAGATGTGTTTGTATCTGTACTTTGGGACATCGGGCCTGAGCGGAGGGTTGGTGGGGGGAGGCAAATGTTTGAGAAATAAAACCGCGGTCAGAAACTCCGCAAAACTATCCATTCCCCCTCTCTCCACACCCGATCAACCCCGGGCCTCAGCCTCTGTGTGCCTCTGCCTGCATTTCTGTCTGTGTGGGTGGATGGTGGTGTTACTGCTCGCGTTTCTGTATAAGTGTGTGTGTGTGTCTGTGCGTCTGTGTGTGTGTATGTCTGTGAATGTGTGTGTCAGTGTGTGTGTGCATTTGTGAGTGTGTGTCTGCGTTTCTGTGGGAGTCTGTGTGTGCGTGCCTTTGTGAGTGTGTGTGTCTGTGAGTGTGTGTCTGCGTTTCTGTGGGAATCTGTGTGCGTGTGTGTGTGTCTGTGAGTGTGTGTGTGTGTGTGAGTGAGTGTGTTTGTGCCTTTGTGAGCGTGTGTCTGCGTTTCTGTGGGAGTCTGTGTGCGTGCCTTTGTGAGTGTGTGTGTTTCTGTGGGAGTCTCTGTGTGTGTAGCTTTGTGAGTGTGTGTCTGTGTTTCTGTGGGAGTCCCTAAATGTGTGTACCTTTGTAAGTGTGTGTGTATGTGTGTGCACCTTTGTGAGTGTGTGTCTGTTTCTGTGGGAGTTGGTGTGTGTGTACCTTTGTGAGTGTGTGTGTGTGCCTTTGTGAGTATGTGTCTGTGTTTCTGTGGGAGTCTGTGTGTGTGTGTGTGTCTGTGTTCCTGTGGGGGTTTCTGTGTGTGTGTCTGTGCCTGTGTGTCTGTCACTGTGTGTGTGTATTTCTGGGTCTCTCTGTGCGTCTATCTCTCTGCGTGTGTGTTTGGGCGAGTTTTCAGGCCTATGAGAGAGGCAGATGTTAGGAAAATCGATTTGCCAAGCATTAGGGAGATGCACGCTATTTTTAGACCGTTGTTTCACTTCCCACACATTTGTTGTAAAATTAAATTAAAATCCAGCCCCAATCATATCTCAACGACTTGAAGAAAACTCGAGATTTCAAATTCAGTTGCTGGGCAGGATACGAATTCCTTCTTTTTAACCTGAAACGTTTGATTTCCCGCTAGAGGAGCGATTATTAATCTCGATTAATAACGATTATTCATAACGATTTTAAATTCGTATCAATGTTGATTAATAACGAGTATCTGATTCGATTGTCGACGATTATTAATTTTGATTAATACCGATTATCAAATTCGATTATTGGCGATTATTTAATCGATTATTGAATCGACTATAAACGATTTCCAAATTTGCTTTGAATGAATTATTAGATTCGATTATTGGCGATTGTTTAATCGATTGTTGATGATTATTTAATCGATTATTGACGATTTATCAGTTTTGATTTGAATGAACTATTAAATTCGATCATTAACGATTATTTAATCGATTATTGTCGATTATTTAATCGATTATTGTCGATTAAAACCGATTTTCTTTCCCTCCGAGGGAGGGTTCTTCCGGACGTACCGTGCTTTCCGCGTGTATGGCTTGCGTGTGTGTGTGTGCGCACACGTTCGTTTGCCTTCTGGCCCTTTTAAAATCTGTCCCCGTCTTTCGATGGCGTTATGTTTATTGTTGAGACGGGTGGGATATGCTTTCCGATTTATTTTCGTGGGTGGGGGTGTGTGTGCTGTTAGATTCGCTCGGGAGCGTTGGTGGGGGGGCGTGGTGCTGGATTTTTTTTTGTCAGTGAGCGGAGGGGTCTTTGGTAGGATACGTGGAGAGAGGGGTGGTGGGGATGGGAAATAAAGACAGGCTCGCGTTGCGGACCTGAAGTCGCACACTTTCCTGTCTCGGACACCCCCACCCGCGCACCAACCTCCCACCCCTCTCAACTTCAGCGCCGCACCCTCTCCCTCAACAGCGAACTAACGACAAAAAAACAGAAGCTGCAGGGAAAGCTCAGCAGGTCTGGCAGCATCTGTGAAGAAGAGGAAGAAAAAGAAATCAAAGTTAAAGTTTCCGGGTCCGGGGACCCTTCCTCAGAATTCACAAATGCTCCCAGACCAACTGAGCGAGCCCTTCCAGCATCTTTTGTCTTTGTTCCTGATTTACAGCGTCCGCAGTTCTCTCGGTTTTTATTTTAATGAGCTAAACAAAAAAGCGAAATAGCTATAGCTACGCGAGGACCTTTCTCTCGAATGTACACCCACCCCGGCGGCAAACACTCGGTTTGTGTCTGAACCGAAGTTCCCAGTTCCCTCCAGATTCTGTCACAGTCCGGGCCCAGCCCCAGCGTGTGTACAAGAGAGCGGAGACTTTGCTCCAGTTGTTACGTGGAATAGGGCTTTAGTAGGTAAACGGCTGCAACTGAGAAATTCATTTCCGCTCACACACATATTCACTCACACAC
>NW_025966477.1:15615-21096 GCF_021869965.1 Rhincodon typus
CACACACACACACACACACACTCTCTCTCCCTCACACACACACACACTCTCTCCCTCACACACACACACACTCTCTCTCTCCCACATGCACACACACACTCTCTCTCTCCCACATGCACACACACACACTCTCCCACACACACACTCTCTCTCTCTCCCACATGCACACACACACACACACACTCTCTGCCTCTCTCACACACACACACACTCTGTCTCTCCCACACACACATACTCTCCCACACACACACACTCTCTCTCTCCCACACACACACACTCTCCCACACACACACACTCTCTCTCTCTCACTCACACACACGCTCGCATATGCACATTCACTCATACTCACACACACTCACTCACACACACAGAGTCACACACTCAAATACACACACACGCATGGTCATACTCACACACACTCTCATACACACATTCACTCATACTCACACACACATTCACTCACACATACGCACTTACACTCACGCATACTCAAATACACACACACGCATACTCACACACACACTCGCATAGACACATTCACTCATACTCACACACACACACTCACACACATGCATACACACACACACTCACACTAACACACACACGCATACACACACACAGATTCACTGATGCCCACACACGCACACATACTCATGTATACACACACACTCACACACATACTCGTGTAAACACACACACTCACACACATACACTCTCTCACACACACAGATTCACTGATGCCCACACATGCGCACATACTCATGTATACACACACACTCACACACATACACATATACACACTCTCTCTCACACACACAGATTCACTGATGCCCACCCACGCACACACTGAAGCACGCAGCATTCAAGCAAGTTTCAATTTCATTCGAACTTTCTGGAAGTAATATGATGTCACCACGTTTTAAAACAAATATTGACTTTTTTTTGATGGGAGAGAGGTCTAAAAGTGCTTAAATGATTGTAATTTTAGCAGTAATCCAGGAGGGCTTGCGGTGGAGTGGCGGCGGATCTCAGGTTGGGGATAGCAATCCGAAACCAAAACTAAATTCAATTCACCTCCATCAAGTTCTCAGAAATCAATTTGTGCTGAATTTGTCTTTTAATGTTCCGCTGTAATCAGTCCCCTCTCCCCGGGTCAATTTTAAATGATGCGCAATATCGATGATCGATTCGACTCTCTTACTGAAAAAAAAATGCCTCTCACTCTCTCTCTACCTTCGGATTCATAATGGAAAATTCAAGAAGGCTTTAAAAAATATATATAAAGTGAATGTGTGTGTGTGAATGTTTGTGATTGTGTGAATGTCCGATATATGTATATATATATACATATATCGCACATTCACACAATCACAAACATTCACACACACACACACAAACACTAAAATACAAACACATTCAGGCACACAGTCTCTCACTCATTCACACACTGACTCACTCACACCCATGCACACACTTCCACACCCCCACGTATACATATGACATATTCACATACACACACACATTCCTTCACACACTCTCTGATACACATCCACACACACACACACACATTCACACATGCACACACACACACAGATATACATCCATATACACAAACTCACATACACACACTCACATACATGCACACATTTACGTACACACACATACATACCCATGGGCGCACACACACACGCACGCATTCACATGTACTTATGCTCACACACATACTCATGCATTCACGATCGCACCTACAATCATGCATACACTCATACACCTACACAAATACATACAAATGTTCACACACACATTCATATACACACAAACATACAGCACGTACACATGTGCAGACAATCACACCTATGCACACTTGTGTAAACACATACATACAAACAAATATACACACACAGGCACACACTAACATACACACCTTCATACACGCACTCATGTATACACATGGCATATTCACAAATACACACACTCACACGTACACACACTGATACACACCCACATACACACACTCATATGTACACATTCCTATACAATCACACTCACCAATGCAACCACTCATATACTCAAACACATGCACACTCATGTAAACAGACAAACATACTGGTAGGCTAGAGGAGGTCAATGTTTGTAAGGAAGATGTACTAGGAATTTTGAGGAACTTGAAGATAGTTAAGTCTCCTGGGCCTGATGGGATTTATCCAAGGATTCTATGGGAAGCAAGGGAAGAGATCGCAGGGCCTTTTGTGTTGATCTTTTCGTCCTCACTGTCCACAGGTATAGTGCCAGAAGAATGGAGAGAGGCAAACATCATTCCCTTGTTCAAAAAAGGGAATAGGGATTACCCTGGAAATTACAGGCCAGTTAGTCTACGTCAGTGGTGGGCAAATTATTGGAAAGGGCTCTGAGAGATAGGATTTATGATCACTTGGAAAGGCACAGTTTGTTTCGTGATAGTCAGCATGGATTTGTGAGGGGTAGATCATGCCTCACAAACCTTATTGAATTCCTTGAAGAGGTGACCAAACACGTGGATGAAGGTAGAGCAGTGGATGTAGTATACATGGATTTAAGTAAGGCGTTTGATAAGGTTCCCCATGGTAGGCTCATGCAGAAGGTAAGAAGGCATGGGATAGGGGGAAATGTGGCAGACTGGATTTAGAATTGGCTGACTGTTAGAAGACAAAGGGTGGTAGTGGACAGAAAATATTCAACATGGTGCTCAGTTACAAGTGGTGTACCACAAGGATCTGTTCTGGGCCCTCTTCTGTTTGTGATTTTTGTAAATGATTTGAATGAAGGAGTGGAAGGGTGGATTAGTAAGTTCGCGGATGATACGAAGGTGGGTCACGTTGTGGACAGTGAGGAGGGCTGTTCTAGGTTACAAAGAGATATTGATAGGATGCAGAGCTGGGCTAAGAAGTGGCAGATGGAGATTAACCCTGAAAAGTGTGAGGTGATTCATTTTGGAAGGACAAACTTGAAAGCAGAATACAGGGTTAACGGAAAGATTCTTGGCAGTGTGGACGAGCAGAGGGATCTTGGGGTTCATGTCCACAGTTCTCTGAAAGCTTCCACCCAGGTGGATAGAATTGTGAAGAAGGTGTATGATGTGTTAGCTTTCATTAATAGAGGGATAGAGTTCAAGAGCCGTGAAGTTATGCTCCAGCTATACAAAAGCCTGGTTCGGCCACATGCAGAGAATTGTGTTCAGTTCTGATCGCCTCATTACAAGAAAGATGTGGAAGCGTTGGAAAAGGTGCAGAGGAGATTTACCAGGATGTTGCCTGGAATGGAGGGAAGGTCTTACGAGGAAAGGTCAAGAGAGCTAGGGCTTTTGTCTTTAGAATGATGAAGAATGAGAGGTGACTTGATAGAGGTGTACAAAATGATCAGAGGTATAGATAGAGTAGACAGCCAGAGACTTTTTCCTCAGGTGGAGGTAGCTATTACGAGGGGGCATAGTTTTAAAGTGAGTGTAGGTAGATATAGGGGAGACGTCAGAGGTAGACTCTTTACTCAGAGAGTGGTCGAGGCGTGGAATGCATTGCCGGAGAGGGTAGTGGAGTTGGCCTCATTAGCGGCATTTAAGCGGCTATTAGATAGGCATATGGATGATAGTATAATGTAGGGGTGGAGGTTAGATAGACCTTAGGATTAGGGTTAAAGTTCAGCACAACATCGTGGGCCGAAGGGCCTGTACTGTGCTGTACTGTTCTATGTTCTATGTGCAGACAGTCACACCTATGTACACTCATGTAAATACATACATTCAAACAAATATACACACGCACAGGCACACACTAACATACACACCCACATATACGCACTCATGTATACACACGGCATATTCACAAATACACACACTCGCACGTACACACACTGATACACACCCACATATACACACTCACATGTGCACATTCCTATATATGCAGACAATTACACTCACCTATGCAACCACTCATATACTCAAACAAATGCACACTTGTGTAAACACGCAAACGTACACATGCACACGCACTCACAGACTGAAACTCAGGCACAGATTCACTCACACATACATGCATACACTAACGCAGCCTCTCTCAAACAGACATTACATTGATACACACACACAACGCGCACACACACACAGACACACACAGGCAGGCACACACACACACATGCACACACACACATATTCTCTCTCTCTCACATGTACACAGTTACATACAAAACAGCCTTTCACCCATGTGGTCATTCTGTTATGTATACATACAAAAATACACCCTCCTCCCCACAATACCTACACTCTCACACATACACACACACATATATGCTTGCTCACTTACAGCCCCTCTCTCTCACTGAAACACAGAAAAACAGAGACAAAGCGTTTTTTTTCTTATAAAGAAAAGCAACTTAAATGAACCGCATCAACCCAGAAGACCATAACATGTCAAATCACTTGTCCATTATGAGAAGAAATTGACCTGGGTGTGTTATAGGACAATTTGTCAAATATTATTCCAATAATGGCGCTTTCAGTGCATTTATAGATTCGATAAAGCTGTCCATACAATAAATATTTAACAAGCTTTTGAGTAAGTTTATGAATATTTATTGACTGAAGTAGACCATTTCGGTTCTGCCCATGATTTCAAACATTCAATATTACAAAATGAAAACATGGGGAGGAGGGGTGAGGGGGTCACATTCACAAACACTGGTTAGTTTAAACTGACTTTAAGCACCATATCATTCCAGTTCAGGAGTATGTGTGTCTGTGTATGTCTGTGTGTGTGTATGTGTCTGTCTGTCTGTGTGTGTTTATACCTTCAGCCTATTTTGTCGGTGGATCAGTTGGATGTCAGTGGTGATGGGGGTTGTGGGTGATGGTACAGCCTGTTAAAAATTCCTGGTGAAGGTTTTTTTTTTCCAAGAAATGCCAGGGTAAGGTTTATAGCAAAAGCAAGAGACAGAGAGAGAGAAAGAGATACACATACACACACAGAGGGAGAGAGTGAGACAGAGACAGAGAGAAAGGCAGAGACAGAGAGAGGCAAAGAAAGAGAAACACTGGGAGAGGGAGATGGAGAGACAGATAGAGACAGAGTCAAGGGGAGGAAAAAGAGAGAGCGAGACAGAAATAAAAAGACAGAGAGACAGAGGGAGGGAGTCAAAGAGAGGGAGACAGAGACAGAGAAGACAGACTGACAGACAGAAAGATATAGACAGACGAGATAGCTGGAGAGACATGGTGAGAGAGACAGAGATAGAGAGAAAGAGACAGAGAGAGAGAGTCAGAGAATGACAGAAAGAAATACATAGACGAGAGAGAGACAGACAGAATGAGAGAGACAGAAAGAGACAGACAGAGAGATAAAAACGGAGACAGATAGAAAGAGGGAGACAGAGAGAGAGAGAGAGGCGGAGACGGATAAAGAGACATAGTCAGAGATAGAGAGATGGAGAGACAATTGTGTGTGTGTGTGTGAG
>NW_025966477.1:21596-27079 GCF_021869965.1 Rhincodon typus
CTCACACACACACACACAATTGTCTCTCCATCTCTCTATCTCTGACTCTATGTCTCTTTATCCGTCTCCGCCTCTCTCTCTCTCTCTGTCTCCCTCTTTCTATCTGTCTCCGTTTTTATCTCTCTGTCTGTCTCTTTCTGTCTCTCTCATTCTGTCTGTCTCTCTCTCGTCTATGTATTTCTTTCTGTCATTCTCTGACTCTCTCTCTCTGTCTCTTTCTCTCTATCTCTGTCTCTCTCACCATGTCTCTCCAGCTATCTCGTCTGTCTATATCTTTCTGTCTGTCAGTCTGTCTTCTCTGTCTCTGTCTCCCTCTCTTTGACTCCCTCCCTCTGTCTCTCTGTCTTTTTATTTCTGTCTCGCTCTCTCTTTTTCCTCCCCTTGACTCTGTCTCTATCTGTCTCTCCATCTCCCTCTCCCAGTGTTTCTCTTTCTTTGCCTCTCTCTGTCTCTGCCTTTCTCTCTGTCTCTGTCTCACTCTCTCCCTCTGTGTGTGTATGTGTATCTCTTTCTCTCTCTCTGTCTCTTGCTTTTGCTATAAACCTTACCCTGGCATTTCTTGGAAAAAAAAAACCTTCACCAGGAATTTTTAACAGGCTGTACCATCACCCACAACCCCCATCACCACTGACATCCAACTGATCCACCGACAAAATAGGCTGAAGGTATAAACACACACAGACAGACAGACACATACACACACACAGACATACACAGACACACATACTCCTGAACTGGAATGATATGGTGCTTAAAGTCAGTTTAAACTAACCAGTGTTTGTGAATGTGACCCCCTCACCCCTCCTCCCCATGTTTTCATTTTGTAATATTGAATGTTTGAAATCATGGGCAGAACCGAAATGGTCTACTTCAGTCAATAAATATTCATAAACTTACTCAAAAGCTTGTTAAATATTTATTGTATGGACAGCTTTATCGAATCTATAAATGCACTGAAAGCGCCATTATTGGAATAATATTTGACAAATTGTCCTATAACACACCCAGGTCAATTTCTTCTCATAATGGACAAGTGATTTGACATGTTATGGTCTTCTGGGTTGATGCGGTTCATTTAAGTTGCTTTTCTTTATAAGAAAAAAAACGCTTTGTCTCTGTTTTTCTGTGTTTCAGTGAGAGAGAGGGGCTGTAAGTGAGCAAGCATATATGTGTGTGTGTATGTGTGAGAGTGTAGGTATTGTGGGGAGGAGGGTGTATTTTTGTATGTATACATAACAGAATGACCACATGGGTGAAAGGCTGTTTTGTATGTAACTGTGTACATGTGAGAGAGAGAGAATATGTGTGTGTGTGCATGTGTGTGTGTGTGCCTGCCTGTGTGTGTCTGTGTGTGTGTGCGCGTTGTGTGTGTGTATCAATGTAATGTCTGTTTGAGAGAGGCTGCGTTAGTGTATGCATGTATGTGTGAGTGAATCTGTGCCTGAGTTTCAGTCTGTGAGTGCGTGTGCATGTGTACGTTTGTGTGTTTACACAAGTGTGCATTTGTTTGAGTATATGAGTGGTTGCATAGGTGAGTGTAATTGTCTGCATATATAGGAATGTGCACATGTGAGTGTGTATATGTGGGTGTGTATCAGTGTGTGTACGTGCGAGTGTGTGTATTTGTGAATATGCCGTGTGTATACATGAGTGCGTATATGTGGGTGTGTATGTTAGTGTGTGCCTGTGCGTGTGTATATTTGTTTGAATGTATGTATTTACATGAGTGTACATAGGTGTGACTGTCTGCACATAGAACATAGAACAGTACAGCACAGTACAGGCCCTTCGGCCCACGATGTTGTGCTGAACTTTAACCCTAATCCTAAGGTCTATCTAACCTCCACCCCTACATTATACTATCATCCATATGCCTATCTAATAGCCGCTTAAATGCCGCTAATGAGGCCAACTCCACTACCCTCTCCGGCAATGCATTCCACGCCTCGACCACTCTCTGAGTAAAGAGTCTACCTCTGACGTCTCCCCTATATCTACCTACACTCACTTTAAAACTATGCCCCCTCGTAATAGCTACCTCCACCTGAGGAAAAAGTCTCTGGCTGTCTACTCTATCTATACCTCTGATCATTTTGTACACCTCTATCAAGTCACCTCTCATTCTTCATCATTCTAAAGACAAAAGCCCTAGCTCTCTTGACCTTTCCTCGTAAGACCTTCCCTCCATTCCAGGCAACATCCTGGTAAATCTCCTCTGCACCTTTTCCAACGCTTCCACATCTTTCTTGTAATGAGGCGATCAGAACTGAACACAATTCTCTGCATGTGGCCGAACCAGGCTTTTGTATAGCTGGAGCATAACTTCACGGCTCTTGAACTCTATCCCTCTATTAATGAAAGCTAACACATCATACACCTTCTTCACAATTCTATCCACCTGGGTGGAAGCTTTCAGAGAACTGTGGACATGAACCCCAAGATCCCTCTGCTCGTCCACACTGCCAAGAATCTTTCCGTTAACCCTGTATTCTGCTTTCAAGTTTGTCCTTCCAAAATGAATCACCTCACACTTTTCAGGGTTAATCTCCATCTGCCACTTCTTAGCCCAGCTCTGCATCCTATCAATATCTCTTTGTAACCTAGAACAGCCCTCCTCACTGTCCACAACGTGACCCACCTTCGTATCATCCGCGAACTTACTAATCCACCCTTCCACTCCTTCATTCAAATCATTTACAAAAATCACAAACAGAAGAGGGCCCAGAACAGATCCTTGTGGTACACCACTTGTAACTGAGCACCATGTTGAATATTTTCTGTCCACTACCACCCTTTGTCTTCTAACAGTCAGCCAATTCTAAATCCAGTCTGCCACATTTCCCCCTATCCCATGCCTTCTTACCTTCTGCATGAGCCTACCATGGGGAACCTTATCAAACGCCTTACTTAAATCCATGTATACTACATCCACTGCTCTACCTTCATCCACGTGTTTGGTCACCTCTTCAAGGAATTCAATAAGGTTTGTGAGGCATGATCTACCCCTCACAAATCCATGCTGACTATCACGAAACAAACTGTGCCTTTCCAAGTGATCATAAATCCTATCTCTCAGAGCCCTTTCCAATAATTTGCCCACCACTGACGTAGACTAACTGGCCTGTAATTTCCAGGGTAATCCCTATTCCCTTTTTTGAACAAGGGAATGATGTTTGCCTCTCTCCATTCTTCTGGCACTATACCTGTGGACAGTGAGGACGAAAAGATCAACACAAAAGGCCCTGCGATCTCTTCCCTTGCTTCCCATAGAATCCTTGGATAAATCCCATCAGGCCCAGGAGACTTAACTATCTTCAAGTTCCTCAAAATTCCTAGTACATCTTCCTTACAAACATTGACCTCCTCTAGCCTACCAGTATGTTTGTCTGTTTACATGAGTGTGCATGTGTTTGAGTATATGAGTGGTTGCATTGGTGAGTGTGATTGTATAGGAATGTGTACATATGAGTGTGTGTATGTGGGTGTGTATCAGTGTGTGTACGTGTGAGTGTGTGTATTTGTGAATATGCCATGTGTATACATGAGTGCGTGTATGAAGGTGTGTATGTTAGTGTGTGCCTGTGTGTGTATATTTGTTTGTATGTATGTGTTTACACAAGTGTGCATAGGTGTGATTGTCTGCACATGTGTACGTGCTGTATGTTTGTGTGTATATGAATGTGTGTGTGAACATTTGTATGTATTTGTGTAGGTGTATGAGTGTATGCATGATTGTAGGTGCGATCGTGAATGCATGAGTATGTGTGTGAGCATAAGTACATGTGAATGCGTGCGTGTGTGTGTGTGCCCATGGGTATGTATGTGTGTGTACGTAAATGTGTGCATGTATGTGAGTGTGTGTATGTGAGTTTGTGTATATGGATGTATATCTGTGTGTGTGTGTGCATGTGTGAATGTGTGTGTGTGTGTGTGGATGTGTATCAGAGAGTGTGTGAAGGAATGTGTGTGTGTATGTGAATATGTCATATGTATACGTGGGGGTGTGGAAGTGTGTGCATGGGTGTGAGTGAGTCAGTGTGTGAATGAGTGAGAGACTGTGTGCCTGAATGTGTTTGTATTTTAGTGTTTGTGTGTGTGTGTGTGAATGTTTGTGATTGTGTGAATGTGCGATATATGTATATATATATACATATATCGGACATTCACACAATCACAAACATTCACACACACACATTCACTTTATATATATTTTTTAAAGCCTTCTTGAATTTTCCATTATGAATCCGAAGGTAGAGAGAGAGTGAGAGGCATTTTTTTTTCAGTAAGAGAGTCGAATCGATCATCGATATTGCGCATCATTTAAAATTGACCCGGGGAGAGGGGACTGATTACAGCGGAACATTAAAAGACAAATTCAGCACAAATTGATTTCTGAGAACTTGATGGAGGTGAATTGAATTTAGTTTTGGTTTCGGATTGCTATCCCCAACCTGAGATCCGCCGCCACTCCACCGCAAGCCCTCCTGGATTACTGCTAAAATTACAATCATTTAAGCACTTTTAGACCTCTCTCCCATCAAAAAAAAGTCAATATTTGTTTTAAAACGTGGTGACATCATATTACTTCCAGAAAGTTCGAATGAAATTGAAACTTTCTTGAATGCTGCGTGCTTCAGTGTGTGCGTGGGTGGGCATCAGTGAATCTGTGTGTGTGAGAGAGAGTGTGTATATGTGTATGTGTGTGAGTGTGTGCGTATACATGAGTATGTGCGCATGTGTGGGCATCAGTGAATCTGTGTGTGTGAGAGAGTGTATGTGTGTGAGTGTGTGTGTTTACACGAGTATGTGTGTGAGTGTGTGTGTATACATGAGTATGTGTGCGTGTGTGGGCATCAGTGAATCTGTGTGTGTGTATGCGTGTGTGTGTTAGTGTGAGTGTGTGTGTGTATGCATGTGTGTGAGTGTGTGTGTGTGAGTATGAGTGAATGTGTCTATGCGAGTGTGTGTGTGAGTATGCGTGTGTGTGTATTTGAGTATGCGTGAGTGTAAGTGCGTATGTGTGAGTGAATGTGTGTGTGAGTATGAGTGAATGTGTGTATGAGAGTGTGTGTGAGTATGACCATGCGTGTGTGTGTATTTGAGTGTGTGACTCTGTGTGTGTGAGTGAGTGTGTGTGAGTATGAGTGAATGTGCATATGCGAGCGTGTGTGTGAGTGAGAGAGAGAGAGTGTGTGTGTGTGGGAGAGTGTGTGTGTGTGGGAGAGAGAGAGTGTGTGTGTGTGGGAGAGTATGTGTGTGTGGGAGAGACAGAGTGTGTGTGTGTGTGAGAGAGGCAGAGAGTGTGTGTGTGTGTGTGTGCATGTGGGAGAGAGAGAGAGTGTGTGTGTGGGAGAGTGTGTGTGTGTGCATGTGGGAGAGAGAGAGTGTGTGTGTGCATGTGGGAGAGAGAGAGTGTGTGTGTGTGTGAGGGAGAGAGTGTGTGTGTGTGTGAGGGAGAGAGAGTGTGTGTGTGTGTGTGTGTG